>NC_062519.1:2547758-2722758 GCF_022655615.1 Tachysurus fulvidraco | reverse complement strand
CACACCACGTCTCGCTCCTCTATTAAAACACTGTGACTGTGGCATTGGAGGTTCAAAGCAATGCCATGTCTTTCCTTTAAACCCCCCCCTCTCTCTCCCTTCTTCCCCATTCTTATCCCGCTCGACGATGAGGTTAGAAATACTCTCGAACCCAAACCCACTGCATGCCCCAAAAATAGACAGGCACGGAGGTGGGAGACCGGTGATCAGGGGAAAGATTAAGATACCATCGGTGTGAGGTGCCAGTGGGGATCAGAGTGGAATCCGTGCCAAGAGCTCAGCCTCAGAGGTGCCACTCGCAGAGACCCGGGCGTGACGGACACGGCATCTACACGCGGATGGCTGGGAATGACAAAGAACAGCACTGGGTTTTAAAAGTAGAACTACTTTTAGGAAGCGGTGTGACGGGGGAAGAGCGTTAGTCTCGGATGTAAACCTTTCTCGATTGCAATGGATATATTTCAAACACAGAGCTGCTGAATACTCACTTCCGATTGGTTTACGCTAAACAGATACCTTTCTTTACGTTTCTATAGTAACGGCGTACGAACGAACGGATTTGACCTCCCGTTTTATTTTTGTTTTTTGTTTTTAACAGATAAACGGATCCGTAGACGGAACGAGTCGACGGTGTTAAGGCTGCAAGGTGTAAGTTTCTAAACAAGGGGCAGTTTTTTTTTTTAGTTATTCAAGGTGAGGGAATGAAAACAGAAGTAAACATAATTTGTTCCCTGGACAATCCACAACATTAAATATATAACTAGAGATGAAGGAAAAGTGCAAGGTGTTGTTCCGTAGTTAACTAAAACACCATCGTTCTTGGCTAGTCGACGCCATAGTAACGGAATCGACTCTTGGTGCCGAGTCGGTTCCTGAGCACCGCTCCGTGACCTCGATTGCACTCTACAGGAACAACAGAAAGCAGAAAATAATTAGATAACATGCTGATTAAAAAAAACAACAACCTTGTTTTGGATCCGTGTCAACAGGACACGACGGTACGGTACGCTACAGCGTTTAGCAGGACCACCCAGTGGAGCAGCGACGAAACGTCTTCCCTCTGATCTGACTGTATTTATTTCACCACTTCAACCACACCGCACGAGACGTCTGTTTCGGGTGACACCACCCAGGTCCGATTATGGATCCGTGCGGCGGCTGTGCGAAAGGAAATGGAATGGATAAACAAGATGTCAGAAAAACAACAACAACAACAACAACAACAAAGAAGGCTGTCTTGAACGCCAGCGGAATCCGGCGACAAAGGCCTCGTCATGCTCCGGCGGGGGTCCTGCCTCTAATCCGGAGGGCTTTTGAGCGGCACGGACACTGGTTTTGTTGTTCTTCATCAGGGACAGCTAGGCGCTAAGCAGTCGCAAGAGCTACTGGCGACAGGTCCGGCCCGGCGAGATGACTCTCTAATCCTAATCATGCTGGAGAATGTTGTCTGGGTCACATGACCTTTCGCTAGCTGTAATAGGGAGGATCATGATTGGGATTTATGTTGAGAGAAAGGTGCCAGCGTCCCGGATGTCTGGCTGCACGGCCGGCCATGACTCACTGAGACAGTAATAGGCAGGAAGACACGTGGTGAAGGCTACACAGGGATGCACACACACACACACACACACACACACACACACACACACACACACACACACAGCAAAAAACAAGTGCTTTTTTGTTAATCAAATGTAGCAGTTCTCAGACAGTTAACACGAGGACTCTCATTAAGAAGTGGCTCCTGAATTAAAGAGTGTTAGAGAGGCTCTTTTTTTTTCCGTCCATTTCGTTGCTCTCTCTCTCTCTCTCTCTCTCTCTCTCTCTCTCTCTCTCTCTCTCTCTCTCTCTCTCTCTCTTTACTTTGTTTCAAGTGAAAGCCTATTCAGGGCGTCTTAATCCTGTTAACAAGATCCCTGACTGTGGGTATCTGGGAAGTTGGATCAATATCAACTTCTCCCTTTTCACTCTTTTCCTCAGGCGACTGATAGGCCTGCTTAAGAGGCTCTGGCAAAGAACGACAAATCTCTCCTTCCAGTTTTCACTCCTGCACGGATCCACTTTGTTGTTTAAAAGCATGATATTTATCGATCGGTTTCGATTTGTTACGTTCCACAACACCGATGCTTTAAATCCACTGAGGATGCAGAGTTATTGTCATAAAAAAGCCAAAGTCTGTTCTTTTTGGTTTCTTTGTCAGTTTTTCTCTGTAATGACCGCTTCACTTTATGTAAGTGTTATATTAATGCACTCGGTAAAAAAATCACAGGAACGTTAATAGCGAAAGACTATTCTAGAGGGTTCTATAGATAGTTTGTAACACTATATAATAACTAACTTTAAGGGTTCGCTGAAGTGAAACCAAAACTTACGGCTCTTTACCTTCTTGCTGCTGCTGTTGTTTTTTGTTCTTCTTCCTCTTCCTCTTCTTCTTCTTCTTCTTCTTCTTGGTGTTGTTGTTCTTCTTCTTCCTTTACTTTCTTTTCTTCTTTTTGTTGTTGCTGTTGTTGTTCTGCTTCTTCTTCCTCCTCCTCCCCTTCTTCTTCTACTTCTTCTTGCTGTTCTTCTCCTTCCTCTGATTCTTCTTGCTGTTGTTGTTCCTCAGCTTATTTGTTTTTGTTATTCTTTTTGCTGTTCTTCATCTTCTTTTTCTTCTTCTTCTTTGTCTTCTTCTTCTTCTTCTTCTTCTTCTTTTTCTTCTTCTTCTTCTTCTTCCTGGTCTTCTTCTTCTTCTTCTTTTTTGTCTTCTTCTTCTTCTTCTTCTTCTTCTTCTTCTTCTTCTTCTTCTTCTTCCATAATAAATTGTCCATCTGCAGGAATTCTTAGAAGTTCCATATAAAACCCTTCATCTGCATGATAATAAGTAAGGCTCTTAATTATATAAAGGTTCTTAGAGGGTTCTTTGTCAGGGTGTGTGGTTTTTTGAAGAATCTTTAATCACCATGGAACATTTCCATTGCACAAAAGGTTCTTTGTAGTGAAAAAAAAAGTTTACTGAAATGTTCTTTGGGGAACCAAAAAAGTTCTTCAATCGCTGCTGTTATTTTCTTGCAGCTGAAATGAAATATTCTGGAGTGAGATTTTGGTTTGTGTATAAAATTCAGCAGTGTTTATCTGCATCATATCAGCTATCAGCTCTTTACAAAGGATCACATGACCTCTACTGTCTTCACTCCCATTTTGGCCACACCCACATCTAGTCCTCAACGTCCTTTAGCTGTCATGTCACCTGAAATACTCATTGAAAACAAAGCATCTTCGATTGCTCTGAGTCGCTTTATGTTAGTGTTATTCAAGTCCCTGTTACCATAGAAACCGTAACCATGGCACGAGCAGTAATCGTTTATCTATATCTTTATCTAATAAAATTAATGTCGCAGAACTTTTTTTTTTTTAAGATTGCTGCAACGAGTCATCTCGTACTTCATAAACTGACCCACTCACTGGCGACGATGTCCTAATCGAGATGTTCGGTCTATTACTTATCGCCATGGGAACCGGATCCTCGATTACTCGTCGTCTCGACCGGTCTTGCCGGATCACACGAGGCCCCTTCATTTAGCGTCGAATTTCTGGTGACTAATGTACCAGTAAATGATGCTACGTCTAAGTAAAAAGTGGACGCGCCAAGCCGAGTGGAACTCAATTACCTCTGACAATCCGTAGCGAGCTTCCAGAAAGATCCGAGCGAGATTCCCGTGTAACACGGACGCTATATCGTTTAGCAGACGAAGACAATAAGACGATGCGAACCAGACCAGTCACTTGTTGTGGTTTGATGCTTCAGCCGCTTTCCCATATGATTCAGTCATGCGTTACTGGCAATGACGCTGCTAACGGGCAATGATTTTTTTTTTTTTCACAATCAGATTCCTGGTGCATAAATGAGACACGCAATAAAAGGGAAAATAATTGCACTGGTCTACAGGATGATGCATTTGGTCTCAGATTCTCTTGGGATTAGTGCTTTTTAATGCATCTGGAAGACATTTATATTGTTTTCCAGCACAGCCAGTTTGCCTAAGAGCTCTGTGAATCTTCATCTTTAGATCTTTTTAAACACTTACGCACTAAATAAACACGGCTAATTTAAAAGAAAAAAAAAAAAAACCTGCACAGTCCTCTTTGCTCTACTAGCTCTCATGTTTACTCCTAACGATATCTAAGAAAATTTTTTTTAGCTTTACGGGTTTACTAGACTGGGGCCTGTTTCTGCTAGCCTGAGGATATGATTTTGTATTTTTTTTGTTTTCTGACAGAGACTTTATAGCACTTCTGGACTTGCTGTAACGCTGTAAATGTTCAGGATGCAGAGAGGTAAGGATTGTGACTTTTAAAAGTCTTGCTACAAAAAAATCCTTCATTTCTCTACATACATAGTTTTTTTTTTTTTTGCTTTTTTTTCTCTAAAATTTCGCGATTCTTTCGTCGAGTGTCAAACCTTCTCGCCATTACGGCCAAATACGTACGATGTCAAAGTTCTCTCTGTGTCTGATTTTTTAATTTCATTCTGCGAGTGCTGTAACGATGCTCATTTGTAAGGTAGCAATCGAGGACAGAAGAGTCATCAGACACCTAAAGTCACACTAGTCGCGATCGAGAGCATGCTAACGGTCAGAAAACTGTTCTCTGAGAATGTTCGCGTTCACACCAACCCTTTCTCTCTCTTAAATTGCACACCAGTCTTTATTCCTTGGCTTTGTTAATCTTGTAATCTAGCACTCTTTCCTCCTCCTGTTGGATTCGCTACCTGGAAATTTATTTCTCCTTTTTTTTTTCCCCCTGAGCTTCTGCAGCGCTCCTTAAAAATCGCTCTTGACATGTCCGCTAAAGCTTTGGCTATGCTAATCGTCCTGCTTATTTTTTTTATCTGTCCTTTTCCTCCCGTTTTATTTTCAGCAGTGAATAGAAGAGCACTTTTTCAAAAACTTTCACTCCGCCGTCGTCCTGCTGAAGCCAACTCGAACCTCGTCCAAGAAACCTGGCGCGACGTGTGGGCTAATTTTCACATCTGCTCGAGTGTGAGCCTTAAACTAACAATCACTTAAGATAACAAGACTATATAACTTACAGCGGCAATGAATTTAACTAGCAGAGCTCTTAAACCCTTAATATATTGGAGCGCTACAAGTTTTCCTCTCTGTGAGACCCATAGAGTGAGTCAGATAACATGGCGTGTGTTCAATATCTTCTCTATAGGGAGGAGGTTAAGGGATGCTCCAGAATCCACTTTGTGAAGATTTACACATGTCCTTGCAGCCTGTTGTACGTTGTATACTTTCTGTAAGAAATAAGATAACAACAGGGGGTCAATAAAATAAAGGAAACTAATCAGCGGGGTGTGACGGCACGTCACGATGTCCTTCTAATGCCACAGCAATTTTTCCTAACGATTGTAATGTATTACTTGTTAAAGAACGACTGAGCTTCAAGTTTAATGTCGTGAAATGTTCACGGAAGCTTCAAGACTTCCACTTAGCACTCATGTTATAGCAGCTGAGGGTTATTAAGACAAGTTTGTCATGTTACAAATAAACTGCAGACTCATAACTAAAAACTCATAATAGCCACAATAGGTTACGGTTGCTATAGTAACAGCTCATTCACAGGAATAACACTAAGTTCATACCTACAGTGTTACGCGACGACACAGTGACTCAAAATGGATTCGTTTTTAAGGTGAGATTCGCGCTACACGAGGGACAGAGAGCATCGGGGACTAGATGTGGGCGTGTCCACATCGCCGACGTGACAATCCTTAAGAAATTCCCCCCGACGGGGCCGCTGAATTTTATACACAAGCTCCAAATCTCACATTGTATTTTAGACGCAAAAAGAAACCATTAATGAATGCTGTTACTATGGCAACCAGCAGTGGGACCTTGAACTCGTAACTTCATAGCAGGAGACTGAAGACTTGCAGAAATAAAACCGGTGCAATTGGTGAAGAGAGGGACAAAAAAACTGAGTTTGCTGATATACAGTGAGGGATTTTATTTACAAATGCCAAGTCTTCGTCCAGGACATTTAAGTTTCAGTGACAAGTGGAACGCTCGGATGGGGGAAATTACGCAAACCCCCGCCTCCCCCTGCCTCATTTTAGAGCGCGTGTTAATGTTTACTGTGTAGATGACGATATGAAGCGGAGCTATACATCTGGTAATGAGAGTGAAATGAGAGAACAGCGATCAGGTAAACTCGTGTTCTCTTTAAGTTTCATGTCAACAAGAGCAAATAACAGTAAAGTTAAGTTCTGTCTCTGGTCTCTATCTGACTAGCTAAATTAGCTGTGCAGTGCTGACAGTGCAAGTGTGAATGTGTGGCAAACGGTTTACATGGCTCACGGGTCAGGTAGGACGGCCCCTTAGCAGAATTTTGCTTAGGGCCCCAGGGAGGTCAGGATCGGCTCTGTGTACGGCATTAAGCAGAGGCCCTTAACCAGAGTGACTTACCAGACTTTATCTTTTAATTGCAGTTATAGCTTGATGGACCTGAGATTAAACCTCACAACCTTCTGATCAATAGTAAAAAGCCTTAACCGCAAATTTACCAAATCCCAAATACAGAAAACCCAATTTCTTTTGAAATTTACAGTTTTGTATATATATATATATATATATATATATATATATATATATATATATATATATATATATATATATATATATATTCCATATAGATGAATCTTTCATCACACAAGACGAAGGTGTGAGATGTTGTGAGATGGTTATCGGTCCGCTGTATGGACTTATCCCTCTTTCTTTTCCTTCTCATTCAGTGACAGCACCCCTAGGCCTCGTCTCCTTCTCTCTCTTTCTCCCAGGACCAAAGGGTCAGCCATGTTTTGACTACCGAGTGTCCATCCTACTGCCCTATCCTCTGACATCGCTCAAAGCAAAACAGCCCTCTGTCTGTCCTCTTGACCAGCTTATCTCCTACTAAAGTGTGTTCATCCTTCTGTCTTACTAACCAACGAAACACACACACACACACACACACACACACACACACACATACACGATCAGACAATGCTGCAGGCTTCACGCTGTCCTCCAATTGTTACAGTTGTTAAAAAACTGAATTCTTCTAGGTAGCCTTTCTGGAAGCGTTTCTGGAAAGTGCACTTGTGGTAAACATTCTTCCGAGTCATTTTAAGAGTTTTTCCCTACGCAGCACCCACATTATTATCACAGGCCCAAGCAGCAAGTGATGAACTGTGGGAAATGTGGTTTAACACACACACACACACAAAAAGAAATAACAACGATGAAAAAAAAATTGTTATTGTTGTTGTTGTGTGTATCGTTATGTGTGAGATTATATGTCGTCTCAGCATGACGTCTTCTCACTAGCACCCCGTTTAAATATTCGCTCTCAGGGTTCATGGAAAGTCTAGGATACGGGTGGTCTTAGATATCGATCGAGCCGACGGTGCTCGGTGGTGCTTCCATTCAGCTTGGTTTTCATCTTAAAAACGGCGAGGCTAATGCTCTTCCCCGGCTCGACGGCTGTCGCTCCGGGCCTTGTTTTCATACATTAGCGCATTCCCTCGTGACAATCCTTTCGCCAGTGTCGGTTCCTTCCATCCAAAGCCACCCAAGACGCCGAAACAGGAAAACGGTGCAGAAATGTCCTTGGGCCACGGTTAAAGAAGAGGCTGTTTAGGGTTCCTCTGTAGCAGCTTCCTTTACTTCTCTTTTGTTAACCAGCGGGGTCGGGGCTCTATCTTTTGTCTTTCACCTTTGCAGGATTCCAGTCGAACCAATCTGTTTTGGGCCTTCGGGCATGTCGTCAGACATGACTGGTTTGTCATGAAGAAGACTTGAGTGATGTCCAGGAGGACAGGGGGGATAGGGTGTGGGTGTTTGGGTGGATGTATTGCTTCTCTGCAGCAGGTCAGGTCCCAGTCGCACCTCAGCCGAAGACGAGCCTGAGGGGTTTCCACTCTTTCAGTGACTGGCTGACACAAGGCTGTTTAGTCAACAGAGACACAGGCTTTTTAATAGGATCTGGATTTAGCTCGAGTCGGCTTCGGGTTCGCTACTGAACATTTAAACAGGAGCCGTGATGTTAAACAAACGCGATACACGACTGGATCGTGTGACGAAGTGCTGTCCAAATCTATCTACAGATTTCATTCCTCTTTTACACCACAGCAATGAATGAGCTTGAAATTTTTATTCTTTTTTTTTTCAATTTATTATTACATTTAATCTTTTTCATACACGATCACTTACGTCACGGTCGTTCCCTCACCGGGCCTCTTTTGCTGAAAGAAAATACGGAGAGTAAACCTCACCGCGTAGAGCGATTCTAATACGTTATTATTTCTATAGCCACAGTGAATTCACGTGAAAAAAAAAAGAAGAAGAAAAAGCGGATTGTTAAAAAATGTGTGGAATTGTTAAGTCGGTAAGGCAATAGATCAGGTATGTAACATGTGCTGAATAAGCCTCATGTGTCGGTGCTTTGTAACAAAACTGTAACTCTGACCTAAATAAAAAGAATATGTCCTTTAACACAATCTCACTATTATGGGATGTTTTCGTAGAGCTACTGTATGTAATACCTCTTCAAATATATATCATTCCTTCATCTTCTACTGCTTATCCGAACTTCTCGGGTCACGGGGAGCCTGTGCCTATCTCAGGTGTCATTGGGCATCGAGGCAGGATGCACCCTGGACGGAGTGCCAACCCATCACAGGACACACACACACTCTCATTCACTCACACACTCACACACTACGGACAATTTTCCAGAGATGCCAATCAACCTACCATGCATGTCTTTGGACCGGGGGAGGAAACCGGAGTACCCGAGGCACGGGGAGAACATGCAAACTCCACACACACGAGGCGGAGGCGGGAATCGAACCCCCGACCCCGTAGGTGTGAGGCAAACGTGTTAAGCACTAAGCCACCGTGACCCCCATTCATATATATATATATATATATATATATATATAAATATATATATATATATATATATATATATATATATATCTATATATTTATTTATTTTTTTTTTTACTTTGTTCTTCCTAACTTCTACTAACTGATTTTTAACTTATACTCGATTCGTGGTTTAAGGATCACAGACGTTCGAACAAAGGCTCAGTGATAAAGCGGTTGTCTCTGGTCAGTGCATGTGTATATTAACGTGAGGTGTATCTGTGGATATTAACGTGTTACTACATACTAGGGGACAGTTTTCTAGAGCACATATCCACCTATCAACAAGAGGGATTAAAAAAAACAACAACAAAAAACAAGACCCTCAACAGTGGCCAGTGTCGGGGAGGTATGTGTAATTTGTCACTTGAAAAATGAAGCCTCTGTTTTGTAGGAAGGAGTAACTCACCTGCGCAAAAGAAGCATCTCGACTCACCCCCGGGGGTCGGACGCTTCACGGGTGGAAGGGTTAATGTGACATTTTTATACTTGAGTAACAACAATTTACTTGACAGATTTTCAGTTAAGTGTAAAATGTACAGAATCAACTAACAGGTATGTTTGTATCGACTCAACTAATAACTGTTCAACTGGAAGAACTTCAGTGTTTGGTACGATCCGTTCTATTTTATGTTACTTGGCCTAAAACGGGTCAGTTTTTGCATTTAGTGTCGAAGTAAGCATCGTGAAACTATCGTGGTCTACTGTATGCGTCATAAAAACTCATAAAAACAAAAAAAACAATGCTATGAAATTCCTGAAGCTAAGGAGAAAATGAGTAGAAAGGCAAACAAGTTATCATAAAGTATATCATAACATATTAGCAAAGCGCAAACCGACACAAAGCAATCCGAAATACAAACAGAGTCCAGCTCAAGGGCGTCGATTTGGGTAGGGACGGTAGGGACATGTCCGTACAAGTATCCAGGGAACACTCAATTGTCCCTAGCGATAATTCGACCAAGCCTATATATATATATATATATATATATATATATATATATATATATATATATATATATATTTATACATAACCACTGATATCCGTCTGTGTCTTGTGCTTTTTTTTACTTATTTCATTTAACATTTATCCAGGAATCATTAAATAAGATTACAACGGCGTTCTGGAAAAATAGCGCAACTAGTGGGACACAAACCTTTAACAGATCTACCCCCTGCAATGAATCCCGCCTCTGTAACTCACCTCTCTATAAGGATTGGCCTTTGCCTTCTTTGAGTCCCGCCTCTCTAACCCACGTCGCTGTTTGATTGGCTTTGTCTTTCTCGCTAATGTGTTGAGGGCGGCTGCAGCTATATTCCGTTGTATGAAGCAATATGCAACGTGATTATGCAGGTTACCGGTATGTGAGGAAGAAAGTATTCTTATAACAACAGTTTTATGCACAAAATACAGGGAATGTTGTCCCCACCAATGTCAAATATATTATGTCCCCACCAATGTCAAAATCAAACTTTCGCCATTGGTCCAGTTTAAATCCACAAGAGAAGCATGGACATGTGATACCGATTAGCAAGAACCGCTAAACAAACTGTCACATCATCTGACGTTGACATATGGGCTGTTAAGGATTCTGTATTTTTGTTACACTGTCTTTTTTGACTTGTGTTGCCGAACCCACGTATTGTTGTGTGTCACTGAGTTAGACCTGAATGCTAACTTTGTAAACAACTGGACAATAACAGTGGGCCTCTAACAGAACCTTGATGGACGCCATGTTCTACCTTTAAGACTCTGAAGATACTTTATTAAGAGAAAAACCCTGATGTCCAGCCTGTCCACTAAACTACTTTGGTCAGTCACATGGCGATGAAATAGAATAATTAAAAAGTATCACAGTATTCTAACCTCAATATCATTGAGCCATTTTGGGGAGATATCAAATGTGCAGTTTGTGCAAGAAAACCAAAAAAATTTACAGGAACTAGAGGCATTTTGTGAAGAAGAATGGGCAGCCTGAGAGAATTAAGGACCTCATGCACGATTATTACAAAAGTCTTCATGCCGTCATTGATGCTAAAGGGGGCAATACACAATATTAAGAACTAAAGGCATACAATACTTTTGAACAGGGATTATTTCCTTATTTGCCTTCTCACTCATGTTCTCTTTAAAAAATCATTTGAGCACAACTGTATACAGAATAAACCACAATACGGTGTTCTGTTATAGGAATGTAATCAGCAATAAAGCAAAGTCACCGATACCACCGCAAAGTCGATTATTGTCCTGCAACAGAACATCTGGAAGTGGTTTCTTCTTCTCAAACCACAACGAGTGTTTGTTACTCTGACCGTTACAGAGCCCTGAGATTGGAGACTCCTTCCATAAATATTCCAAAAATAAATCTTTCCTTACAGAAAACTTCACCAGGGCTTCATGGAAAGAACCGTTACCATGGAAACGACAACGCAAAATTAACATATGAACCCAGATCGATAAACACTTTCCAACCAATCAGCATACAGAATTCATTCAAATCTGTCCTGCTGGAATCCTCCTCACACCAAAACACCAGGTATTCGGAGCGATTGTCTGCTAATTGCCTATTTTTTTTAATATGTGCCTTTCCTTTCTGTGTCTAATTTCCCATCTGTTACCATTTTGTGTTTGTGGTTTATATACAGTAAACATATTTTTCTACACACATTTATTATTATTATTATTATTATTATTATTATTATTATTATTATTATTATTATTATTATTATTATTATTATAAAGACGCATTATGTGCTATGCCTCCCTATTTGTTCTAAGCACTTTTATAGCCTTCTTTTGTTGTCACAACACATCACAAGCCCATGTCAGTCTGATCTGAAACTCGGTTAAAGAAGCCCCGGGGTGCAAACTGGTGCAATATAGGTGGTCGACATTTCAGAACAGGACTGTGCATGAGAGAGGAACGGGCAAGATGTTTGCAAACACCAAGTGTGTGTGTGTGTGTGTGTGTGTGTGTGTGTGTGTGTGTGTGTGTGTGTGTGTGTGTGTGTGTGTGTGTGGTTGATGACTACAGGCAGCGAGACGATTAGCAAGGCACTCTAGAATGCCACAGCTAGATTAATCATAGCGACAAGCAACAAAACTGTTGTTCTAGTTGCTTTAGAACTGTAGAACAGGAACATATTTAATATGTAAATATGCATTCAGATAAGCAGTAGAGAATGAGTGAGTGAGTGAGTGAGTGAGTGAGTGAGTGAGTGAGTGAGTGAGTGAGTGAGTGAGTGAGTGAGTGAGTGAGTGAGTGAGTGAGAGTGAGTAATCGTAACAGCTATGACATATATCCATTAATAATAAACAATCACTGTGTTTACAGATCTGAACAGGATACAAGGGTAGACCAAGACTAGACCTAGCAGAATGGTTGTGGTTATTAAAGGCACAATAGATCTTCGGGTTAGAGCCACACGGAATAAAAGACCTGCCATTTTTTTAATTATTGAGTTTAAGCCTCCATCAACATGTTCACAGGGTTCTGTGACAAAAAGAAATATATGTAAAAGCGAATAGGCTCGTCTGATAGCGTAACGATATGCGCCGAAGCTGGTCTCCATGGCAACGTGCTTGACAACTTGACGTTGGAAATGACGGATGAAAAGATTCCGTGATAAGAAATGATTATTGTTTGGATTTGAAATACCGTTGCCTGTGATGACTCACAAAACGACTCACGAATGATTCACAAAAACGACTGATGAAATTTGGGTCAGGATGTAGAATTTATCCTCACAAAAGCTTCGTGAACAAAACAGTGAGAAAAATTTTTTTTTTTGTCAACGAGCGGGGAAGAAATTTCTAGTCTACACGTAATAATTTTCTGTTTTTCTCAGGTTCTACTCCTTTCTCCTGCATTTCCTACTCCATTCCCAAACCGTCATCTGATTCGGAGCTTTTATATCTGTTCAGTGACAGAAATCTGCTTCCTGAATCGTAGACAAATTATTTGGAATAAGGGAGTTGATAGGAAATAGCGAGATTTCATAGATATACCGTAGTCATCCGATCCCAATGAAATTTAATACGGCACGCTAATCTAGTGGCAGGAAAATTCACATAGTGATGCTCAAATTATGTTATTTCCAAAAACATAAATAAATACAATTAAAAACAGACAGCGGTCAAATTTGTCGAGCTTTTTTTTTTTTTTAGCTTTGCTTGCCTTGCAGGATTTGATGTGCGATCGGATTGTTTTTGGCCGAGCTTCCTACGCGTCCCAGTTGGCTTCTGTGTTTTAAAAACAGAGCAGGTTTTCCTTTTGACCCATGTTTAGGAGTTTATATAGCTCTTCGGGACTGGAAACTTTTTTACTGCATCTTTATAGAATGATTCAGTGACGCAGGGTCAGTTCATGGTCATAACTGTGGAAGAGCTCGGTCTGCTCACGCTTCCGCTTTAACGGATGCTGCAGGTGCAAAAAAAAAAAAAAAAAAAAAACGCTTCCACGAATGGACATTCCAATTCGGGTTGTTGTTTTTTTTTTTCTTTTTCTTGGACTGCAGTCGATGGTTTGTGTATGTCAAGGATTTCTAAGCAACGGTCTCTCAGCTGTAAAAACATTTACTCATTTCTAAGAAGCAGTATTAATGTACAAGCTTACTACACACATCCTGGTCTGCTTTTCTTCACCATCCAATTAACCTCAATCAAGACAAATAGCATATACTGGAAATATTTAGATGCTATTCCCTTCAGATCAGCTCACCCACGAGACTGACACTTATCATTTATTCATTCATTCATTTTCTACCGCTTATCCGAACTACTCGGGTCACGGGGAGTCTGTGTCTATCTCAGGCGTCATCGGGCATTGAGGCAGGATACACCCTGGACGGAGTGCCAACCCATCACAGGGCACACACACACTCTCATTCACTCACACACTCACACACTATGGACAATTTTCCAGAGATGCCAATCAACCTACCATGCATGTCTTTGGACTGGGGGAGGAAACCGGAGTACCCGGAGGAAACCCCCGAGGCACGGGGAGAACATGCAAACTCCACACACACAAGGCGGAGGAGGGAATCGAACCCCCAACCCTGGAGGTGTGAGGCAAACGTGCTAAACACTAAGCCACCGTGCCCGCCAAGCTGACACTTCTGGTGCAGATAATTATTTATCTCGTGTTTTGAGCTGGTGGATTTAGAGGATAAAACTGAGTGAACATCAGATTATTTTGAAAATATTGGCACAATAGAATTTTTCTTCTGGGTCTCATTTCTTTGTGATTGCTCCCTGCACATCACACACTAAACCAACAGCACCATTTTCACCAGAGATCTGGACAAATGTGAATCATTATATTAGACAGTTCTCAGGTCTTGCGTTCAGATCAAATGGACATTTTGTACACGACATAACGTTATACACGATGAGGATATTGAAATAATCGTTCTAGAGTTATAACCATTTTTAATTCCTTCTCTCCAGTGTGGGGTTTGACTCCCAGCTCCACCATGTGTGTGAAGATTGTACTGTATGTTCTCCATGTATTTTGTGGTTTCCTCCAGGTTTTCCTATTTGCTCCACAGTCCAAAGAAATGCATTGGTGGCTGATTGGCATCTCTAAATTGTTTGTAATGAGACGTTGTGCCCTGTGATCGGTTGACACCCCATCCAGGATGTCCCAAACTTTGTGTCCCAAGTCCCCAGGTATAGACTCCAGGTTCCCTGCTTTCAGGATCAGCGATACAGAAAATGGATGGGTGGATCGAAGCGTATTCCTTGTCATTCCTTTTAGATCTCATCAAACAACTATTCATAAATAACGTGAAGGGACATTGCTCTTTTTCATTTCTGGTTGACAGTATATCTGGTTGGCATAATTTTAAACACAAGTTGTGACAGGACGCTGTATGTGTATGGATGGGTGATGGACCCAACCATACACATACAGCGTCCTGTCACAACTTCATACTAACTTATAAGCAGTGAACGATGCCAAGTACTGTATGTTGTAGGAAATGCAAGTTCGTATCCCAACAAATCCATGGCCTTCATTCTCACCCTCAGTGACTGGGACACTAGAGAATCATGGCCAATTGTGAGCTCACGAGTCTTCCAATGTGTTACGCTGCCTTCCTGGGATGCAACATGAGCAGCTGTCTCTGGCTTCATGACTCTTGGAGAGTCTGACTCCTAACCCTAAGGTTGTGGGTTTGAGTCTTGGGCCGGCCACGACAGAGGTGCCCTTGAGCAAGGCACCAACCCCCCCCCACTGCTCCCCGGGCGCCATAGCATTAATGGCTGCCTACTGCACCGGGTGTGTGTTCACGGTGTGTGTGTGTGTTCACTGCTGTGTTTGTGCACTTTGGGTGGGTTAAACACAGAGAACAAATTCTGAGTATGGGTCACCGTACTTAGCCGTACGTCACGTCACTTGTCACTTTACAAACACATGATTTGTTTGTGGAATGACCCCTAATGACCCTAATATCATGCAAGAGAGAAGGCTGGTTGGCTTGGAATTTTCCGAGACAAAATTTAGGAGAAAATGGAGGGAAGTGCATTATAGAAATGGACATTGTTTCAGTGAAATGGTCTAGAGCATTTTATATACAAAACTGCCACTCTTCAGAGCAACAGTGCGAGCGTAAAGGGCTTGTCCATGCCCAAATCCGACGAGTGAAATCTCTCAGAGCAACTATAATACTGTTCTCACTTGCAGTGAATCACTGTGGCCTCCAGACTCTGGGGACTGTGAGCCAGAGGTGGCGTATCAATCAATGCACTGGACTGACAGAAACTTCATGGGAAATGATCAAGCAGGACTGACACATGAAATGTGGAAGTAAATGAGTACTCAGAACTGAGTCGTGGGTTTCGTTCACTTTACAAGCTTCTCTGCACAATCCTGGTTCTCTTAACAGTTCACATTCGGAATATTGTCACTGCTGTTGTTGATCTCTATCGTTGTTTTTTTTTGCAACACCGAATGACGGCGATGACGGAGGACAGTGACGTGCAGATTGAGTAAACTACTCTCACATGTCCTCTCATTCGCAAGTGAGTCTCATCCGCATATTCGAAAAATAAAAGTTGATTGTCTGATTTAAAAAGATATTAGTTTAGATTCGATTTTCATACAATCCTGAGATACTTCGACCTGAAAATGTCAACGCAGACCTATTTCCAAGACTTTTGATCTGCTGTAGTCCTTCATATTTGCACCACCTACCCAGTTTCAGGTGCTTATTATTCCAAAAGCTCTTTGTAACCTAACAAGCGACACTATTCCTCCCACGCTGAAGCCTGCCTCTTTTGGAAACTTTATGTGCTTGCTGTGCATATTTGCATTGCTGTGTTTTATTACACTCCCCCCACACCCGTTTCCTTTAATAGGTGATCCATGGAAGCGTCGCCGAGGGGTTGCTGTTTGCAGCCTGTCAGAATTAATGTGGGTTAGGCAGCTGGAGAGAAAGATTTTCACACTGAATACTTTGGAGTAGTGAGGGTGAAAAACTCCACAGGCCATGGCGGAACCTGGAGCTTGATGACAGGCTTTATTGATATGCAGGATATGTGAGCCACTGAGGACCATCCCAACAGTGGTGACCTTAAGCTCCTGCGAGACAATCTGAGGACTCGGAGGGGAGAAAACAGCAGACGATAATGACCTCTAGATCCGATTTGTCAAAGTCAATTTGTCATTGACCCCTATTATTTGTCCCTCTGAGTTTTTAGCTGCTGTGTAAAACAATAGCTGGTTATGGCTGAGCTGTAGAACTCTAAAGCCTAATTAAAAAACGATGTAGTGCCGACCTTGACACCGGTGTAATTAAAGACAGACCGTATAAATCACAATAAACGGGAGTAGCTGGTGGCTGAACCTTTGCAAGGTGCAGCACTGTGATCGTCAGCTCAGTTTCTTTAGGTGGCAAGCTAGGAGTGATTCTGATAGCTTTGATCTTTGACCTCCAGTAGCCTACGCTGTCTGATGTTTCAGAGAAGGCCGCTACGGGTCAGATAAACAGGAACTAATTAGGATGAGATCGGTAAGCATGGAGCAGTGGGTGGGGTACGTTTGGTTGCATGTGCCACCGATGGCCAGTATATCAAAGACTGTTGTACACTTGCAGTATGATCCAGATGTTCCAGATGTTCCTGCAATGTCAAAAATATTATTTCAGAGAAGGAAGATCGGGGGATTTGAACGGTCGACATGAAACTCCTGTGACAATGTAAGACCATGAAGGTGTATTTGGGGACAAAGTACACCTTCCTTCAGCTTTTAGTGAGCTCACTCTGTGGATTTATCACAAGTCACTATCAGGGACACACACTGGCACACAAATACACATGCTGCTTTTCTGCACAAGGCATAATAGACCCCGGGATCGAACATGAGAAAATCAATCCTGAGCTTCTCATCACATCTGACCTCTGCTCCCAGTACAAATCCTGAATTAATTAAAGAGGGAAATCCCACTGGCCAACACAGGGGCAGATTGAGTGTCTCCACCCCTCCCCGTGCTAGCAGAGGATTAGAGGAGCTCACTCGATGATGAGAATATGGTTTCCCAACCAGCAGGTACCCGCAAATGGCAAAAAGAGTGTCTGTTCCTACCTGCCTGCAACTTTGTTCAGTACTGTTCTAATAGAGCCTGTTCAGAAATGTTTCTGGTACAGGGTTCGGGTTCCACCATGAGTCTTGCTTGTAATCGGGTCTGTAACCAGGATGAACATTTTAATGAGTGTAAAAATGACCTGGAGTTAATATATGCCATCTAATATAGTGTACAATCTATAATAGCAATCATAATACATAATAATACATGTAATAAAAAAACTTTGATGTGTGCAGTTGTAGTGAGGCCTGAACCTCTGTGCCTTAAGGGTTAATTACAGTCATGCCCATAATTGAGTCATCCGTGTCCATGCCCTTAGTCCTATCAGCAGATCACTGGATGCTTGGCCCCCCGGCCATTGACCCAGTTGGATATTGAGTCTTCCAGCATCAGCTTACACTGCTTGGCCCTGTGGTTCCTTCCCAGAGCTACACACATCACGACAAGGAGGAGCAAGGGCCCTATTGTTCTCCAAGCTGGCCAGCATACCTTGTCCACTCTTTCATCAGGGACTTGTTGAGCAAATACTCGCAGGTATGACCACAATCCGCCCTCGACACAAGCCCCTCCTTATTCACAATCTCAGTCTGGGCCTATTGGAGAAACCCGATCCACTTCGTACAAATTACCACAACAGACTTTCTCCTTGCATAAGACTTCATTTTTTGTTTGTCTTTAAGCAAAGATCTTATTTTTGTCCCACCTCCGGCACTTCGTTGTGTGACCTAACTTTTCAAAGTACTGTAATCTTAAATGAGAAGAGATGAAGCTGAAAGCCTCGTGAAATTGATCGAATTGCCCCGTTGCTAGGGCTTGGTCTGCGGGGAAGTGTTCTTGTTAAACTGCCATTTCCATGCTGCAACACATATCAGGGGGTTTGGGTGGGGTTTTAATGGAGGGGTTGAAGGAATAAGAGACCTTTTTCTCTCTGCCTGTACAAGCTAAAGGTGCACTGTGGAGAATATCAGCTCGCAGCATGCTTATTTAGTAGCATGAACTCACAATGGAGTCTCAAGGACCAGGAGCAGCAACTTGTGGCCTCTCGGAGCCAACCTTATTACAAAACTATCTCTGTTAGCATTTTTTCAGGCTCTATCTTAATGTTAAGCAGCTGCAGATTTCTGACAACATGTTTACTATTATGAGGAGTTTGTGTAGACGGGGGAAGCTAATCCAACAGTCGGGAATGAACAGGATTATTATCGGCCAGCGAAACAGGTCAGGAGGTTTTTTGTTCATTTCTGATAGGATGGCAACCGAACTGCACAAATAACAAAAGAGACAGCCTGTGCTCACTGAGGATCTCTTAAAGATCCATTCATCATCGTAAACTGGTCATCCCTCCATTACAGAATAAACAGCCTGCAGATTTTAATGTGCTCACTCATGGGTGGCCATCTGTGCCCACCCAAACAGTCCATTGGAAGGTCTGTGGAGGTAATTTACTCTAATAACATACCCCACGTAGTCTGAACACAGTTATTAAATACCACTGCTATTCTGGGCATGGACTTTTTGTGCCAGCTAACATCCTTCTGTCAGCCTAACATCCCGCAGCTGAGTAATTCAAGAAGAAGAGCAGAGTCGTACAGTGACGGTCATGACCGTGCATATTATTTTAAGATAGTACGAGCGAAACAAACATGGCTGCCTGTGTTGCTATTGTTTGGTTATTAACAGTAACGTGTTTGTTTTTTTTTACATACCGTTTTTCTCAAACTGAATGTTGCTTTATGATTTTAGACAAGAAACAGAAGATAACGATAAAGCACACAGACAATCATCACACTTGGGAGATCAAGGTGCCACTCAAACTGAGGCCTGGAGCTTCAACCAGATGACAAATTAAACAAGTGTTTAAAAAGACAGAAAACAGACTGAAATGAAATCAGACAGATGAACGCAAGATGAAGCGATAAACAGAAAGAAAGAAAATGCTCCATATGCTGTGTACTCTTTCAAGCAGAACGAATATAATTGCTGCTATCCTAAATAATTAGCTTCACTGAGAATAAACAATATGTTATATGATGCTGAGATATATTTTTGAAGGGAGGCACGTATCTTACAAATTGTATGAGACCCAAAACCGAACCTTGTGGACACCTTGAGGAATTGACGTGACATACGGCTAAGTACGGTGAACCATACTCAGAATTTGTTCTTTGCATTTGACCCATCCAAAGTTCACACACACACACCATGAACACACACCCGGAGCAGTGGGCAGCCATTTATGCTGCGGCGCCCGGGGAGCAGGCATAGGCGCCCTCACTCGTGGCCGGCCAGAGACTCGAACCCACAACCTTAGGATTATGAGTCAGACTCTCTAACCATTAGGCCACGACTTGCCCCACTTGATGCACTTTGTGGATAAATAAAGCATTTCCTGTCGGTGAGAGATGATTCAATTGGTGCCAGGACTGTTTAACTAGATATTTAATATTTCATGTATTCCTATGATATTTTAGTTCTACAGATATCATTGGACATCTATTAAGGAGGATGTGGGGATATGATAGCCTAGTGGTTAAGGTGTTGGGCTACCAATCGGAAGGTTGTGAGTTTGATTCCTACATCCACACAGCTGCCACTGCTGGGCCCTTGAGCAAGGCCCTTAACCCTCAATTGCTCAGTTGTTTAAAAGTGAGATAAAATGTAAGTCACTCTGGATAAAGGTGTCTGTTAAATGCTTTAAATGTAAGGAGGCTATTGAAAATTCTGTATAATATTATATATTGTTTATTATATTTTTCCCAATTGAAGGCTCAGGGTAACATAAGTGAGTTTACTAAAGGCAGGAGCACTTTATCCCAGGCGCTTAGCATCACTCAAGTCTCTTGACATTGAAGTTGACACAGTGGCTGCTGGGGCTTTTACTCCTATGATGTATAAAGAATACAATTCAACTTAATTCCATCCTTGCCTTTGCCAAATTGCCTGCAGCTAAGAAGATAAAACTGTTTTCTTAAAGATTAGCTAAAGCTCCACCCCCCTGTTTTTTTTCACATCCTGAAAGCGACTCAATGGGCTTCTGTAGTGCTTCTGACAATCAGAGACCACTTTAGTTTATTTTCACTACTTCTTATTTGGTGAAATGAAATGTCTTGCGGAGAAGAGCGGAAATTAGTCGTAGCTTTAAAAAGATTGTCGAATTTATTCACTTGAATTAAAATCCTGTGTTGCATTAATCTTCTGCTTGAAACTTGTATTGTACGATGGGTTTTTATACTGTACAGACTCCACGTTACGTTAAATGTTGTTATACGTAACAAACGAAAAACTGCCCTGAACGATTGAAATTATATACAAATGTACAAAGTAGAAATCTCCCAAATTATACATACACCTGGTTGATTTTTCTTGCTGTAGGGCCTCAATTACCAGAGATGGGGGACTCGAGTCATATGACTTGACTCGAGTCAGACTTATGTCACAAATTTGAGACTTGAGACTTGCTTGACAAATATAAAAAAAAAGACTCGACTTGACTTTGACTTGAAATTCATGACTTGAGACTTGACTCGGACTTGAGTTAAATGACTCAGAGATGGGGGACTCGACTTGACTCGAGTCAGACTTAAGTCGCAAATTTGAGACTTGAGACTTGCTTGACAAATATAAAAAAAAAGACTCGACTTGACTTTGACTTGAAATTCATGACTTGAGACTTGACTCGGACTTGAGTTAAATGACTCAGAGATGGGGGACTCGACTTGACTCGAGTCAGACTTAAGTCGCAAATTTGAGACTTGAGACTTGCTTGACAAGTATTAAAAAAAGACTCGACTTGACTTTGAACTGAAATTCGTGACTTGAGACTTGACTCGGACTTGACTTAAATGACTCAGAGATGGGGGACTCGACTTGACTCGAGTCAGACTTAAGTCGCAAATTTGAGACTTGAGACTTGCTTGACAGATATTAAAAAAAGACTCGACTTGACTTTGACCTGAAATTCATGACTTGAGACTTGACTCGGACTTGAGTTAAATAACTCAGAGATGGGGGACTCGAATTGAGTCAGACTTAAGTCGCAAATTTGAGAATTTTTTTAAGTATTAAAAAAAGACTTGACTTTGACTTGACGTTCATGACTTGAGACTTACTTGTGACTTGCACATGTGTGACTCACTCCTACCTCCGTCAATTACATACTGAAATGTGATTGGCTCTTCTATTTAATGATGTAATCAATTCAGATGTCTCAAAAGAATGTAAAAGAAACCAATTTTTACTGTTTTTTACTAACTTTACTATTAATTTCTACTTCAAATTCTTAGTAAATCTACAGAAAAGAAACTTGACTGGTGTTTTTTTATACCGTAGAGTCACTTGAATAATAATAATCACAGTTGTTTGAGAACGAGCGCTAATGTAAAGTCAGCCTGCTAAATCCAGCTGCAGTGTGGCAGAGTTGCGCTAGTCCTATGACACATTAAGCAAACACTTTTTTTTTTTACCCATGTAGGAAAACACAAACTGATGGATCTCGGCAGCGAGCGAGACCAACGAGAGGTGACGTTTAGCGGGCAGCTGCTCTAACGCAGGCTAGAATCTGGATGCCCTTTTGAGAAATCAAGCATGAAAGGGAGGAAAAGCTGTTTATGATCAATTACACGGATAATATGTGCCTGTCACTAGCCCTTATTTCTGCTGTGAATTAGTGGGTTTTTAGCTTCACGGATATGAAAAAAATCCCTCCCCCCCCCACTCCATCCTTTTCAGAAGTTAACATGAAGTTAAAAATTTGATTACATGTATATAAAAATAAATACGAATCATACGAGTCTGTGATAGAGACGTGTTGTTGTTGTTAAAATAATGAAGTACGATGGAGCTCGAAGCCGCTCACTCTGCAGTCCAGTGACGATAGAGATGTCGATGTCGAGTGTCGTTCCAAGTTATGTTCTTTTCGCCAGAAAGCAAGGATCTGTATTTAAGTCCGTGACGGGGCTCCAGTGAGTCTTAATGCTCTAATTACTGTCAGCACTGTGTGTGTATGTCTGCGTGCATGCTTATCCAGGGACGAGAGTAAAAAGAGCAAAAAGCCGGTGAGTGGCTCGAGGTCTCTGTGCAGTGTATGGGTGTTAATAACCAGCTGACAGGTGTTGGAGCTGGAGTCGCGCCACTGCACACGTGCTCAAAGCTCTTTAATAATTAGAGAGAGCAGAGGCCTAATAAGAACCAGCTGTTTCAGCGCTGAGGCCACTAGTGCCCTTGCGAGGACTGTGCACCGGGGCTTTGTTCGAGCCTGTAGAGACTAGGTCTTTGTTTGGGTACATTAGGCTCACACTAAATGCTATAATAGCAACGTAGTCTCCTGCTAGCAGCCTAGAAAAAAAAATTCCCCAGAATGCAGCATGAAGAGAAATCAAAATAAACAAACGATAAGATTGGAAGATGTGAGGATTTTTCAGTTCGCACTGTAAAATCTAAGGCTTCCAGTGCAGAGAGTTAGTCATGTCGTGAGTCAGAGCTGCGTGAAAACATTCCAGCCTACACGGCGTCTCTCTTACATAAGCAGAGCATCCAAATAAACAGGCAATCAACAACCAATCAGTGGAATGACTAACCCGGTCGTACGACTGAAACACAGCGTGTTCAGGAAATTACCAGGGTAGCAAGATTAACTGGCTGTGCAAGAAGTAGTTACTCAGGAGGTGTCGTTTATGAGGTAAATTACACAGGAAGTCTTGTTAAAACCTCGCATGTCTCCATTTGTCAAAGCGAAGTTGTTTCTCACCTGCGGGTTGCAGGTTAGGGTGTGTATGATCACATGATCGTGTGCGTGTTAATTGCATTTTTTTTCATCGTAACCACACAGACATGATTTTAAAAATGCTTTAATGGCTCACACATGCTCCCCAGACCTCTAGGTGGCGATCAGTTGAGCTGTGTGATGAGCAGGTGAGAAGCAAAATAATGGTGGAAAAGTGAAAAGAAGACAAAATTAAGGGCCGATATGTGTGAAGTGACCTGTGATCAATCAGGTTGACTAACGCTTAACGTTACGCTAGAATACAAAGCGTTTTGTCCGTAAAAACGTTATCGTGTAATAAATTCGCAACAGTAGATAAAGAGTCGTTACACGTTCGCGACGAACTTAAAAGTGTCATGTGCAGGTTTTTAAGTGTTTTCCAAATAACAAAGAGTTTCGTATCTGTTTACCTCAGAGGGCATTTTTGAAAAAGCTTCATTTTCATGTTCGTTAGGAACCAAAACTCCTATGCGAATGTTTTTTTATTAAACGACGTGTGGCTGTAGCCTCAGATTACGTCCCATCTGCAGGAAAATAGGATTTATTAACAGTAGACTGTTTACCTAATGAATCACCTCGGCTCCTCGGGGCTGCAAAGGTTTGTTGGCCTTCTCCCCGTTCTGGAACGATCACCCGTGGGGTCGGTGGAGCTGGAGAAAAAACTGAAAAAAGAGGCGAGAAGGTTTGTCTTAGAGAGCTAACAGGGCCATGGCTTTGTCAAACAAGTGCAGCTGTGAAATCAGTCATTTGGGAAGGTGTGCTTGGCTGCCAGGGAGCATTAACACCAGGCAGTGTGGGTGTAATGACCTGCACACCTCACACCACAACCGTCTCACTCTCCTGTCACTCTGACACACCTCACACCACAACCGTCTCACTCTCCTGTCACTCTGACACACCTCACACCACAACCGTCTCACTCCCCTGTCACTCTGACACACCTCACACCACAACCGTCTCACTCTCCTGTCACTCTGACACACCTCACACCACCACAGTCTCACTCTACTGTCACTCTGACACACCTCACACCACCACTGTCTCACTCTCCTGTCACTCTGACACACCTCACACCACCACTGTCTCACTCTCCTGTCACTCTGACACACCTCACACCACAACCGTCTCACTCCCCTGTCACTCTGACACACCTCACACCACAACCGTCTCACTCCCCTGTCACTCTTACACACCTCACACCACCACCGTCTCACTCCCCTGTCACTCTGACACACCTCACACCACCACCGTCTCACTCTACTGTCACTCTGACACGCCTCACACCACCACAGTCTCACTCTACTGTCACTCTGACACGCCTCACACCACAACCGTCTCACTCCCCTGTCACTCTGACACACCTCACACCACCACCGTCTCACTCCCCTGACTCTCTGACACACCTCACACCACAACCATCTCACTCCCCTGACTCTCTGACACACCTCACACCACAACCGTCTCACTTCCCTGACACTCTGACATACCCCATACCACAACTGTCTCACTGTCCTGACACTCTGACACACAGAGACACATCTCACACCACAAACCTCTCACTCTACGGACACACTGACACACCCCACACCACAGCAGTCTCACTCTCCAGACACTCAGGCTTAGGAAATAATCTCACATCTTTCTCTTTCTCACACTCTCTCTTTTACTCTCTCTCTCTCTCTCTCTCTCTCTCTCTCTCTCTCTCTCTCTCTCTCACACACACACACACACACACACACACACACACACACACACACACACACACACACACACACACTCTCTCTCTCTCTCTCTCTCATGTTAACTAACCCTTTTTTCTCTCTCTCTATCTCTCTCTCCCTCTTCCTCTCTCTTTTTTCCTCTCACTCACTTTCTCACCCTTTCTATCATGCTATCTCTCTCTCCCATTTTATATCCCTTTCTCTTCCACCCCCTCTCTTTCTCTCTCTCTCTGTCTCCCTCTATCTAACTCTCTCACTTTCTTTTTCTCCCTCTTTCTCACTCTCTTTCTCATCCATTTTCTCTACTTCTCCCTCCCTCTCTCTCTCTCTCTCTCTCTCTCTCTCTCTCTCTCTCTCTCTCTCTCTCTCTCTCTCTCTCTCTCTCTCTCTCTCTGTCCTGTGTCCTGTCTGTATGATTATGGACATGTCTAAGCCTGCAGTGAGGTGCAGTGTTTGATGTCAGTTCATTTTCTCCTGCTGCTGACAGACCAATGGTCGCAGGAACTTTCGGTTCCCAAGGCAGTGCTTCTGTAATTGTGGAGCCTCAATCCCTCTCCAGTGGATTACAGGATTTCTGGCAATTTTACTTTCCCGAGATGTTGTTGCTCTGTGGGAAAAAAAAAAGAAAACAGAAAAAAATGGCAGTCTTTTTTTCAGGACGCAGGAAGAGAAGAGCCGGCTGTTAACTGAACTCTTCCTTATTCTGCCATCATTTACATGTGAAGGTGAATTTAATCCCCATGTGCTTTAATAACTCACACGATCCCATGATCCCACGTGTAAAGGAATTATTTATCTGAGAGAAGTGCGTACGTTTGAAAAATAAAAGCATGTGTGACGAATTACATGTGAAAACAAACTAATTAAATAGGGGGAAAAAATCTGATCCGAAAATAATTTACTTAAAAAAAAACAGAAAGAAAAGAATTTTGCTTTTCGTAAGCAGAAAAAATGAAAAAAGAAATGTGAAAGAAGTCACGTGGAAAAATAAACTGTTCGTGTAAAAGCTGCACAAAAATAAACGTGAGATGAGACGAATCATTTAAATAAAAAATAAATGTGGAACAAATTAATTAAAAAAAAGAAACAAATAAAAGCAGGGTGGCTTAGTGGTTAGCACGTTCGCCTCACACCTCTAGGGTCGGGGGTTCGATTCCCGCCTCCGCCTTGTGTGTGTGGAGTTTGCATGTTCTCCCCGTGCCTCGGGGGTTTCCTCCGGGTACTCCGGTTTCCTCCCCCGGTCCAAAGAAATGCATGGTAGGTTGATTGGCATCTCTGAAAAATTGTCCGTAGTGTATGAGAGTGTGTGTGTGCCCTGTGATGGGTTGGCACTCCGTCCAGGGTGTATCCTGCCTCGATGCTCGATGACGCCTGAGAAGTTTGGATAAGCGGTAGAAAATGAATGAATGAAATAAATGCCACATATGCAACAATAACCCCTCAGGTGTAAATTTCAAATCTGAAGCATCATCATACAAGTATTAATGTCTTAAGTACTACTCACTCACTCACTCATTTTCTACCGCTTATCCGAACTACCTCGGGTCACGGGGAGCCTGTGCCTCATCTCAGGCGTCATCGGGCATCGAGGCAGGATACACCCTGGACGGAGTGTCTTAAGTACTAATAAGTTTCAACATTTTTGATCTATTTTTTATGTAAATAAAATAAACCATAACATTTAAAACCTCCTCGGTTCCGAACATGTCAGAAAACACTGACACTGGAGACTCCTTCCTTCAGTGATGAACTTTTTCGAAATCTTTAGTATTTAGCCGAACTCCGTGAGCTGTTACCATGGAAACGATAACACGTTAGAGCGAGAAATAAGGAAAAGCTGTTTATGATCAATATAAATACAAGAAGTAAATGAACCCTGTGATTTGCAGCTGTTTAACACATATCATGAACCGGTCAGAATAGATCGTGTTTTAACGATCACTGTAAACTGTCGTATTTTTTTTTTCTCCCCTGTGTGAGTATTATGGGATGTATTACGTGATGTAGGTAGATTTGTGAGATGTCCTTCACATCGTAACACAGGACAAGTTTAAAGAGTTACGAGTACGGTAAGTGCAGTTTTATCCCAGGTTAAGTTCTCAATATCGTCTTTGGTGGTCGAAAGTGGAAGTTTTTTTTCCCGTCTTCCAGTCCTGCGTCGCCGTGTGCTGTATCTTCAGCTCCGTCGACAAAACGCCCGCTGAAGCACAACAGGTAAACTGTTCCTGCTGTGCCATAATCAAATCCTTGTCAGTTTGTCTCTCGCTTTATCTCTTAAGTAACAGACTGCCGGTTTGACATCGAGAGGCAGTATGAATGAAAAACGCAGCCACTCTCCTCTATCTAAACTAGCCTCTTATCTAAACTATAGCGCTATGATTTAATTTTCTGAACGTTTGCTTACATTCCACTCGACGGGAACCGAACCATTGAGATAAATGATTTGATCTCTTTCAGCGTTTTTTTTTTTTCCCTTCCCTCCCTCGTTCCTTCCTCCCCACCTTCTAAACTTGAAACCGTACTTTGTAACCTCTCAGACCATTAGTGAAAATTTATCACCGCTGAATCCTGCTGTAAGTCACTCAGCAAGCTGCGATCTGCCAAGTACTAAATTTCCTGACGTGTCAGGGCCTGAAAGAGTTTGGAGGCCTAAGCGAAATTCTGGGACGACTTCTATTTACAAGGGAGAAAAAAAATACCTGTAACTGCTAATATGCTCCGTTTTATGAGATTATAAGCGTTTGAGAGTTAGCATGTAGCGTATAGCATGTACTGTATATGTAGATCGGTTGTAGACGTTTTTCTGTCTGAATGTTAACTGGATGGTGTCCTGATGGTGGTGCCAAGTTGGCATGCCAGGAAGCAGGAAATGGATCATTGCTTTGTATCACCCTAAAGACACAGTATATTTATTCCCAGGGTCAACTTGTTCCAAAAGAATGACATCACCTATTGAAATGTGCTTCACTTCCCCCTTTTTTTTACCTTCCTCACTAATTAGCTGATTAAAAGGATTACGGCTTCCAAACGCAAGTACAGTGTAAGTGACGAGGGTCATGTGACTGTCGTGGGTTTAGATGTGTTCGGTGAAGAAGAAGAAGAAGAAGAAGAAGAAGAAGAAGAAGAAGAAGAAGAAGAAATCAAAAAGCATTGTGCTTGTTTATATTCCAGGCAAAATAACGTAACGAAAAATAAATAAATATATCTTTTTTTTATCACAAAACTATAAAATATCACATTCTTGTAACATTCTCTTAGTCTCCACGTTAATTAATATGCACATTACAGTAATAAATTACACTGCAATATGGAGATGACCGTATATTACCGTGGTGTGTAATGTCTAATTACCGTAAATCACTCAAATATTTTATAAATTACTGTGTTAATGACCACATACCGATGTGCAATATGGCAACAGTGGAATATGTAAATTATTGTACATTATTAAGCAACATGTAAAGGACTGCAAAATATGCAAATTACATAATGACTGTCCGATATGCAATCTAATGTGCAATGTGTAAATAATTTTCTAATATGTAAAGTATTACTGTACATCACTCAGTTGTTTTACAATATGTAAATAGATGTGTCAAATCAATATATCAAATAATTGTATTTTTTTTTTTACATTACTGCATATTATGGTGTTCTATGTAAATGACTGTATCGATAAGTTATTTTCTAATATGTAAATGACTATGCAATATGTAAATAACTATACAATATGTAAATGACTATACAATATGTAAATGACCATACAATATGTAAATGACTATGCAGTATGTAAATGACTATACAATATGTAAATAACTATACAATATGTAAATGACTATACAATATGTAAATGACCATACAATATGTAAATGACCATGCAAAATGTAAATGACTATACAATATGTAAATGACTATACAATATGTAAATAACTATACAATATGTAAATGACTATACAATATGTAAATGACTATACAATATGTAAATGACTATACAATATGTAAATAACTATACAATATGTAAATGACCATACAATATGTAAATGACTATACAATATGTAAATGACCATACAATATGTAAATGACCATGCAAAATGTAAATGACTATACAATATGTAAATGACTATACAATATGTAAATGACTTTGCAATATGTAAATGAATGCACAATATGTAAATGACCATACAATATGTAAATTAATGTACAATATGTAAATGACTATGCAATATGTAAATGACTTTGCAATATGTAAATGAATGTACAATATTCAAATTAATATGCAATATGCAAATCAAAGTGTTGTGCAATATGTAATTACTGTAAATGAAATAGGTGAGATCTTTCATGTCACTGGAGACATCATAGACCCAGTAGTTGGGGCTGGGTGGGGGTGGGGGTGGGGGTGGGGGGTTGAGCTAGGGGCGTCCTGATTCCTAACTGCGGTCAAAAAAATTCTGGCACTGCCACTGAGTAATGAATTATTTGTCAAATAGTAAATGAAAATGTTCTGCATGTGTATGAATGAACATTTGTGTAAAATCGCTAATCATATTTCTTCCCGGTTTGACATAAAGACATAAACATCCTTCAAGATCTCTTAAAGAAATCGACCGGCATAAAAATAAGACTTACTGTTATACGTAACATATATAAAGCAAGGAAAACTGATTAAACTGAACCTCTAGGAATCTTTGAAGGAAACTACACATCATATTATCAGAAGGCAAGTCGTCAGGTTTGACCTCGACCCTACGCTAAAGCGTGACCTGGAAGCGGTGTGACTCTGTGAGGCAGCGATTTGAGCGACGCGGCTTCCTGCCGGCTAACAGGACGGGATTTTCTCTCCGAGAGGAAACATCTCCGACCGCCACTCTCATCATCCGTCATTGTTAGCGAGAAGCTAGAAGTAGGAGGAGGATTTATAGAGCTCTACATTTCAACTTGGCACCATCTGTTTATTTTTTCTAGCAGCATATCATACATGATTCCTCACATTCCTCATCTCGCGTTCTCCCGCGTTCGCAGTGTCGCCGTAGGCCTCGTGTGCTCGTTGACCTTGGCTCAGTATTTCGTAACCGTGCAAAAGACAGACTTGTACATGCATAAGAAATACGCTTGAGAAATAAACAAAAATCAAGGCATTTAAGGGAGAGTAAACACGAGGGATGTCTTTTACACCGTACTAAATGAACTTAATGTTGAAATCAAGTGGGGTTTTTTACTTTCCATATTTGATGATTGACCAACTGATTTTTTGCAATCGTTGATCATGTAAATAAAGCGATTTCAATGCTCATGTATGACATTTTGAACTTTCTCAGGAAAAATAGTCAGTCTCTATACAAAGGTTGCAACATAAGGTATTGGCAAAACTTACATTTTTGAATAAGCAATTTCCTAAAAAAGGGGGGGGGGGCTTAGTGGCTAGCACGTTCGCCTCACACCTCCAGGGTTGGGGGTTCGATTCCCGCCTCCGCCTTGTGTGTGTGGAGTTTGCATGTTCTCCCCGTGCCTTGGGGGTTTCCTCAGGGTACTCCGGTTTCCTCCCCCGGTCCAAAGACATGCATGGTAGGTTAATTGGCATCTCTGGAAAATTGTCCATAGTGTGTGTGTGTGAGTGAATGAGAGTGTGTGTGTGCCCTGCGATGGGTTGGCACTCCGTCCAGGGTGTATCCTGCCTCGATGCCCGATGACACCTGAGATAGGCACAGGCTCAGCGTGACCCGAGAAGTTCGGATAAGCGGTAGAAGATGAATGAAACCCTGGAGGTGTGAGGCAAACGTGCTAACCACTAAGCCACCCCTCTGTTAATGTCTATTTTCTCCAAAACAAGATAAGCCCTGTCTTTGTGTCATTCAATGTGAAAGATCTTACCAATACCGGAGCTCTGACACCAGTCCATCATTTCCATGTCTGTTCTCTATCAGAGTTGTTCAAATCCCTGGCAAGTATTTGATATGTAACGAATGTTAAATTGTCCTTGACAAAGCAGCCTACAACGTTCAGCTGACAGAACGAGCTCGACTTCTCGTTCTGTCGATCGATTTGTCCTTGTCAGCGTAATTAGTTACGTCTTGTACAGCTTTAGATTCATGGTTCAAGTGTACAGTGTTTGACAAGTCTTACTGGAAGTGTAGTCATTATTTTGAGTCGTGTAGCCGTAGGAGTTTGTGTAAAGTCCAGCGCTGAGCATGACATCATTCCGCATCCTGGGATGGATGCAGGGGTGGCGTCCATGTGTTTGCTGTGAAATCATAAATCACCTGCTGTGTTGCCTCCCTGGAGCTTCTTTCTGAGTATTTTTTCGACGGTTTGAAGCATTCCGGCCGCAGATAAACATCACTCTAATCTCACACATTTAGCGCCTCGACCTTTCCGTTTCCGCTCGTGTACGATCCGCAATTAGACAAGGATATAAACAATCAGACTGCACCGTGCTAAAGGAAAGAGGAAATCGTTCCATGTGGGAGATCCTTTGGTGTCCTAAACACTTTCGAGTGCAAACTAAAATGGTATAAACAATGAAAGTGAACTCTGTATACAATATATAACATGATGGACGAGCAACTCGATCGCATCAAAATCCCCCTGACTTTATCGTTACTAATGTGGTGTCCATGACATAAAAAAGAGTATCTCGGCAGAGCTTTCGGATGGAAGATACCATCTGAGAACGGGTTCTTCTTTTTTAAACCGTTAAAAAAAAAAGTCTGTGGAGAAGAGAAGGCGCACCATGTTCTGTTAGAAAACACAAGTTTAAAAAGGTGCTCAGAATGATTTGCATTGTTGCCGCTTGAACAAGCTCGAGTCAGAACTGACACTAATCGAAGCCATAAGCCGGCTGTGTTTCATCCCAGGACGTTGCTTTCGTGATGTTCCAGCAAAGTTTACGGCTCGACAGCTGGAACCGATTTTTTTCACGGGGTTTCCGTGTGTAAAAAAAATTGTCTCGGAGAAAGAAAAAAAAAATGAGAGAGAGAGAGAAAGTGGGAGGATGAGAAGAGTAACAGCACTTATCCAAATCGTTATCCAAGCATTATACAAATCCTCCTCGACACATTACGGCTCAGGTTTTCCTTTTTGTGATGAATGGAGTTATAAGGAGTAAACATAGACTTGTAGACCAAATGGAGAGGGAGCTTTGTTTTCAGCGTGCCTGTGTTTAGTGCTGGTTCTGGGCTAAAATTTAGCTTAGTGGCTGCGTGTGAAGAAACACACTGAAGAATTGTACTCTTTTTTTCGGCACCTGTTTGTCACACACTGACTCACATCTGTCCAAGTGCAGGATAAAACACTCTCATTCGTTCATCTTCTACCGCTTATCCGAACTTCTCGGGTCACGGGGAGCCTGTGCCTATCTCAGGCGTCATCGGGCATCGAGGCAGGATACACCCTGGATGGAGTGCCAACCCATCGCAGGGCACACACACACTCTCATTCACTCACACACACACACACACACACACTATGGAAAATTTTCCAGAGATGCCAATCAACCTACCATGCATGTCTTTGGACTGGGGGAGGAAACCGGAGTACCCAGAGGAAACCCCCGAGGCACGGGGAGAACATGCAAACTCCACACACACAAGGCGGAGGTGGGAATCGAACCCCCGACCCTGGAGGTGTGAAGCGAACGTGCTAACCACTAAGTCACCGTGTCCTCCTAAAACACTTTAAATAATAATAATAATAATAATAATAATAATAATAATAATAATAATAATAATAATAATAATAATAATAATAATAATAATAATTTGGGGGGGCACGGTGGCTTAATGGTTAGCACATTCACCTCACACCTCCAGGGTCGGGGGTTTGATTCCTGCCTCCGCTCCCCGTGACCCGAGAAGTTCGGATAAACGGTAGAAAATGAATGAATGAATGAATGAATGAATGAATGAATGAATGAATGAAAGAATGAATAATAATAATCACAGTGTGGTGCGATGGAGCCCAGGTTCTGGTACCGCCCCGAAGTTGATTATTTTCCAATGACAGCATGCTATAATACCACAGCAATTTGTCATCAATTACAATTTCCAGCTTTTTAAAGAACAGCATGTCAAACTTTTCGTCCATATCCGGTTACATTTAATGTTGCTTATAGTACCTCTAAACATTCGCTTCCTCACAGCATCTTCTTTTTCTTTTTCTCTCTTTTCTTCTCTCTCTCGGAGTTAATACTGTAAACATCACCATATCGACGATGACGGCTGTCTGGCATTCAAGTCCATTTGTAACGAGGTGTTACTATGGAAACGTATTATATGATGACGAGTTCGTTAATATAAATATGCGATTGGAGACTGCACTGCTGTCAGAAATGACCGGATTTATTTGTACATATCACACACACACACACACACACACACACACACACACACACACACACACACACACACACACACACACACACACACACACACACAATGTGTTTTATATGCTCTTAAAACGTTAATCAATGTAGTATTTTGACAAAACATTATGTATTTAATATTTTGCTCATTCCGATGTGGTTTATCTTCTAAATCAATTAGTGCACTTTTCCTTAATTTATGCATTTTAATGAAGAAAAATTACAAACTAAAATGTTTCTCCTCTAAATCCTGGTTTTGGATTGGCTTCATAAAACGATTACTTAAAATGCGATTCATCTGCACAAAATGCTCATCCTAGACTCTCTCTCTCTCTCTCTGTGTGTGTGTGTGTGTGTGTGTGTGTGTGTGTGTGTGTGTGTGTGTGTGTGTGTGTGTGTGTGTGTGTGTGTGTGTGTGTTTATGTGTGTGTGTGTGTGTGTGTGTGTGTGTGTGTGTGTGTGTGTGTGTGTGTGTGTGTGTGTGTGTGTGTGTGTGTGCGTGCGTGGTTGATGAATATCAGCGCGTAGGGGGAGGTCTCAGGCTCTCAGTTCATGCCATGGGCCCTGTAAAGAATGACTGTGGGCCTCGTTTATTATGGGAAACAAGGCCTTCCTAGCCATAACTCTTCCCTATTGGTCCAATGTACCCAGCTCCCCTTTTACAGCCCTCAGCACTATTGTCTGAAAGGTCAGAGAAACCTGTTACCATGAGTAAAAAGCCCTAAATCCCTTTTTTATAGGTCCTTACACATTGCTCTAGTTTGATGGACCCGTCGCCCGTAGCAACCCCATCCCATTGATCACTGTATTGGAAAGACACATTGCTCTGAGATTCGAAGTTAGGAGTGTGTGTGTGTGTGTGTGTGTGTGTGTGTGTGTGTGTGTGTGTGTGTGTGTGTGTGTGTGTGTGTGTGTGTGTGTGTGTGTGTGTGTTTGGAGGGAGCTTGTTAATGAGCAAGATCAGTGTTTTCGCTACAGTAAATCAAGCGTCTGCATTCCACACAGCGATTCCCACGTCACAAGAGCCGGCGCTGACGAATTTCTTCTCTACTAAAATAATATCATGCCATAAGACATATTTGTGTTTTTAGGTAAAAAAAAAAATACAGATATATTTTTAGCTCTTGGCTAAATGAAAAACTCAACTTAGCCCTTCGCTACTTGTCCTGACAAGTCTCCAAACTACTGATACAATTTTTGGAATTCAGTGGCTGGACACTTATCTCGAGCTGTTGAGAGTCTTTATGGCTTTCCTCCAAAGCTCATACTCTGTCCCAAGGCCATCAATCCGTCGAGAACAACAAGGCTCTGCACCTCACTCACTCCACGTTTCCACTTCGGGAAGAAATAAACTTGGACGTGTCTATACGGCTTAAATCGGTATAGAGTTTTTAATAAATGGCTAATAAGGAAACAAGACTTGAAGAGGAATAAAAGAGGATTAATTTAAGAGGAATAAAATATAATGTTAGAAGGTCACACACACACACACACACACACACACACACACACACACACACACACACACACACACACACACACACACACACACCCCCAATCTCACTTGATGCTATCAGCTTCTTCAGAAATTCCAGCTCTTCTCTTCTGATGTCATGCTGCAGCTTTTATCTTTTACAAATTTTTTTTTTTTTTTTTTTTTTAGCTAAATAAACCCCTTTGTTATGGTGTAGTACTTCCTAGTTTCTCCACCACACCACACATGCGCCGTCGGAGGCGAGGTGGAAAATGATCTGCAGGACCATTAAAAGCAGGCAGGATACACCCTGGATGGAGTGCCAACCCATCGCAGGGCACACACACACACTCTTATTCACACACACACACACACACACACACACACTACGGACAATTTTCCAGAAATGCCAATCAACCTACCATGCATGTCTTGAGAACATGCAAACTCCACACACACAAGGCGGAGGTGGGAATCGAACCCCCAACCCTGGAGGTGTGAGGCGAACGTATTAACCACTAAGCCACCGTGTCCCCCCACCCCCCCATTTCTAAATATTGTAAATGAATATTTCTTTAGTGTAGGTATCAAGAGTTTTTTCCCCCAAATGCCTTAATAATAAACAAACAGCTGAGATTAAGCAAATACCCTTCAGCCTACTTATCGCTATAACCTACTGAACTGATCACCCGATTAACGCCTGATGGCAAAATCGCATCCGAGTGTTTTTTACTGGACAGATTAGATTGTACTGGTGAATGTCGCTGATTTTTGTTTTTAAAGGACTTTGAAGATCTTGTAGATCATTCGCTTGGTCGTATCTGAAGATTACTGACAAATTATTCTTAAGGTATATAATAAATATTAATAATTAATAAAGAGCATATATTTTAGATTTTGTCCCAGACTTTTTGTGAGTGTTCTAGCTTCAGCTAACTCCCTACACAGTTTCCCGGTCCTGGCTTTGTGCCTGCTTCCAGAGAGACAGGTGTCTGTGTGCTCATGGTGTGGCTCTGCCATTCACACTGCCCATGTTGATGTTGTGAGTAATGTCCTGGACCCGAGCCGGAGCTGGAGGATATGACAAGGCAGGCAGCTGCGAGGGCCGAGCCATGAAGACATACTCCTGTCTCCAAGATATAACACCCGACCCAGTGACCTTCACTTCCCGAAGTCACGGAGCCTTCCCAGGCCTGGGTGGGCATTGTACCAGCCCTGCTACAGTACGTCTTCCTATTGTATAAACAAACCGTCAGTGGTCAATGATTATGATGTTCCCAAAGATTTCGGTAGATCTTCCGCTGAATGACTAAAAAGCAGAGGGTTTAATCTGTTTCCGATCGCTTTCGCCACAGCTGACCGTGTTTCCCAGCGTCTACACCACATACGGCCCATTGTTACCCCTGCGATGGAAACAGCTCTGATTCACACTGTTATCATTACATGCTGAATGCTACTTCCTCTCAGCCAAGGGTGGCGGAGGTTTCTAATTCAGGACAGAGTCAACACTGCGCATTCTCATGACTCCAAGCCTGACAGACAGAGAAGGTGTCGCTTTTAAGCATCCTGCATTGGGTGTGGAGGCACTCGACTACATCACACTTTAGAAAAAGAGCCATGTCTGACATCTTTAAAGCCATGTAGGGTGGAACGGTCTTCCTGGGAACGTGGCCGGGTCCTGGGTTCCCGAGCTCGGTGCTTGGTAATGTCATCGTGCTCATGTCATCCTGGCAACAGTGAAACAAAATAATGACATATATGGGAATGTATGCATCTTATCATTTGACACATTACTTCGATTTGTTTTATTTGATTTATTCCTTCTGCCTGGTTTTGGTCATTTCCCAATTCCTGCACTCTAGCAATATCTCCCAGAGCTAGAAACCAGGAAACTTCGAGGCTAAAATGCTTCCTCTGAGACACTAGAATCCAGCAGACAGTTTTTTTTTCCCCAAACCCTCGTGGAGTCCCAATTACACATAGTGTCAAACTTGTGACCTCTCATCAATAACGTGAACACATTTCAGATGTCCCTCTCGTGTGTGCCATTGGAGATTTTATTTAGAGTTATACAGATCCCTCAAAGGACTGCGTCCGACTCTTTTTTTATGCCTTCACTTCATACACGATATGTACCGCACACATTAGACTGACGATCTTAAAAACCAGATACAAAACCAATGCAAGCCTAGCCTGTGTGATGTTGGTGCTTCTATGAGTAAGACTACGAAGCCTTATAATTCAAATCCAAATGTTCCCACTTGCGTGACTTCAGTTCATGAGACTTTATCTGGTTTGTGGGAGTCATGAGCTGCAGAAACAAGGAATTACAGCTCTGAGGAAGCAATAAAGTAAACTGACCAGTTGCCAGCCAGACTGACCTGTCCAGAGTACAGTTTTATATCCACGTGTTAAAGTTAGAAAAGTCACGATGCTAGGCTAGAGAGCGTGACTGTTATATAGTGTTCTCTGTAGGCAACGTTTTAAGGCAGCGATATAATATGCAATTTCCCAAGATAGGGGACTGTCCCAAATGGATGATTATCGCCCCTCAACGTGTTTGCTAAATTTGGCTTTTATACTTAATATTCTATAGGTTGCAGTAGTGCTCTGGGTTGTTGATTGGAAGTTTGGGGTTAAAGCTCCAACACCACCAAGCTGCCAGTGCTGGGCCCTTTAACAAGGCCCTTAATCCTTTCTGCACTGAGCTCCAACTAACTAAGCTGAGATGTACAAAGTAAAGAATTTCACTGTGCTGTGTTGTATATATTTCAGTCAAGACCACTTTGTCAAAAAGAGCATTTATTAGGTGATAGCATACAGTTAGTGTTGGAGGTACGGTCCTGTTCTGGGCAAAAATCCACGCTCCCGTCCGTGCACATGCATGGACAGAACGTGGAGAGCAGCGACTAGAAAATAGAATAGACCCCCCAGTATAACAGAACCATTAATCATGCATAGTATTAAATATGCTCACTTACATGTTTTGAAAATAAATAAATAAATAAATAAATAAATAAATAAATAAATAAATAAATAAATAGACAGAGAGAGAAAGAGAGGGAGAGAGAGAGAAAAAAAACGAATAAGTGATGAAGATTTATAACGTAAACTGGTACAACGAACAACCGGTTCCGGCTGGGTGGAGTCGGGGTTGGAGGAGGGAGTTTAAATCGCAGCAGCAGAGACGCGCTAGAAAGCGGCTCGGCTAATAAGAGTTTAAAGGGTCGGATAATACGGATGTCCTAACCGGATCGGTGCGCGTCATGAACAGCCGATTATCATGTGGGGATGTGGTAGCTTAGTGGTTAAGGTGTTTGACTAGTGATCAGAAGGTCATTGGTTCGAATCCCAGGTCCACCAAGTTGCCACTGCAGGGCCCCTGAGCAAGGCACTCAATTGCTCAGATGTATTAACTGTGTATTAACTGAAATAAAAAAATGTAAGTCTGCTAAATGCTGTAAATGTATGTATTTCTGTGTGTGACAGATATTGTTCATTTCAACATATACAGAAGACCAAACTGTATGTATTTACAATACCTTATTTATTACATTTTTTTGGCCACAAGCTTTAGATCCTTGAAGGTTGTGATCGGACACACACACACACACACACACACACACACACACACACACACACACACACACACACACACACTAAAGCGCACGTTTTTTGGCCGTATAAAAATTAGGAAGCTGACAAACAAAAGAAATGTGAAGAAGGCTTCTAACAAACAGGCTGAAGTCAAAACACTAATACAGACAGATAGGTAACAAAGGATAGATAACATCAAGTCCAGGGCTGAAGGAAGATTTCAGAAAATGACACTGAGAGTGTGAATTATTTGAAGAGTTGAGTGTGATTGCAAACAGGTGAGTGTCGTTAGCAATCAGCAGCCGGTGAGAGGATATATGAGTTGAACTGGATGTCACTGGATAGCAAAACGTCTTCAGTACAAACTATTAAAGCGTTGGTCTGGAACACAGCGTGGTGAGTAAACAAGATATCTGATTGAAAATATTTTGCTCGTTTGCATGTGAAAGTATGGCATGTTAGCAGTGTTGTAATGTAACGGAGTACAAATACTTCGTTAACGTACTCAAGTAGAAATGTCATTTTGTACCTGTACTTTACTTCGCTATTTACATGTATGACAACTTTCACTTTTACTCCACTACATTTCCTAGATAAAATGTAAACTTTTACTCCGTTATATTTCCACTAAACATCTTCGTTACTCGTTACTACAAATTAAAATCAGAAGAAATGTGTGTGACTGTAATAAGGGAGGTTTGGTGAATCACCGCTCCTAGATTGCCTTACGCACGTCCGTGCGCGCTACGGAGAAGCACAGGTACGCGCAGCGTGCACGCGCAGCGGTCATAGCTGGAGGCGTTTATCTATAACGGCGGCAACCAAAAGCAGTGAAATGTCATTTATTCTTATTACCAGAGTTGTACCACAAACAATATATTAATGCAATATCAATACTAAATAAAAATAACATTTATTAATTTGGACTTTGTCTTGTGAATATTAGTTTATTAATGACAGCGTTCACTGGACACACTGTTTGTAGAGAACACACACATACATGAACTGATCTGATTCAAGACTGGCATCATTACATCATGCATAAAATTTTGGTGTCCACTTTTGCCATTTAATAATACCATAAGTTTTGGCTTACTATGTAGTCATATAATATATAATACATAATATAAAACTCTTCTTGTTTTAAATTCTCACTGAGGGCTAAAACCCCTAAAGATGAAACCCTAGAACCGCCCCTGATCTTATGCCTACCGAAAATCACTGTAATTTTACTTTTTACTTTTACTTCAAATACTTAAGTACATTAAATATCAGAAAAGTACTTTTGATACTTAAGTACAGTAAATATCAGATACTTTAAGACTTTTACTTGAGTAATATTCTAAAAGGTGACTTTCACTTCTACCGAAGTCTTTTTCTAGTACGATACTTGTACTTTTACTCAGGTATTGCTTTCTACTACTTTATACAACACTGCATGTTAGTGATTTTCTAGAGAATGCTCAACATCTGGTCTAAAGACTCCAGAAGTGTTTTGGAGGTTTATTTTGTGTTAAGGTTCAATATATGTGACACATTTCCACAGTCCATACTCAGATCTTCAGCTCAGGTTACTGTCTTTCCTCGTTCTTCTGATGTATTTTGCTTTCTCTGTTTTTTTTTTCTTTTCTTTACACCACCCAAAAACGTGGTGGTGCTGTAGATAATTCCTGAGACTAATGATGCGTCTCATTCACTTCCATAGATCAGTATTCAAGGCACTGATCAGGGAGTCAGATAGTTTATGGTCAGCCTATGATCTTGCCTGAAAGAGACATGTGATTAAGCTTACAAATTTATATGACGTATAAAACACTGTTTGGGTTTTGACTGTGAGTGGGATATGAATCATCAGTGCCCCAGTGTGTAGTGAGTCCTGATCAGTGCATGAACTCGTGTAGATGACATACTGATTCAACACCTTGAATCCTAGCTGCTGATTGAGACAAAGCCTAAATCGCCCCAGTTGAATGAAGGAGTGTCCGATCCCGGGTGGTTTCCGGTCTTGTAAGACAACATGATACACAAAGGAATGAAGAAAGTACCGCAATTTAATTATCCTACTATCAAGAACACAGAGTACCATACAGTATGACTCAGCGTAAGCATGTTGAAACGCTTCTCTTGAACTTGTCTACAGCGATGAGCCATCAGTTGTCCTGTGCTCACAGGAAGTCAGTGTTCACTAAGGTTTCGAGTGGAGCGGTACCGCCGGCAGAAACTTGGGTACGGTTCCTGAGTGAGAATATTTAGGTTGGCCTGAACAACCCCCCAACACAACCAGCATGGGCAGAGGGTCCGAGCCAAGTCGACCTCAGATCTAAACTGTGAGACTGCCGAGGCGTGCACTTTTTAATACGTGTGTGTAGTGAGCTGCGGAGTGGAACAGCAGAGGGCCACAAATCATCCGGCGAAACCGATGAGTTCAGTGTTTAACACTTTCTCTCAGACTTGCATGGTTTAGAATGGAATAATCAATTTGTCAGTGCTTTGCCCAGCTTGGACTGAGCTTTGTTCAGTGGCAGCTTGGGCTCTTGATCAAGGCCCTTAACCCTCTCTGCTCCAGTGGTGCTGTATCATGGCTGATCCTGTGCACTGACCACAACCTCCAAGGTGGGATATGTAAAAAGAGAATTTCACTGTGCTGTAATGTGTATGTGACAAAATAAAGGCTTCTATTCTATCTACTATATATAGTGCCTTCAAAGTAAATCTTGGTATCAAACCCATCACTTTGTAACTCTCTGTGGTAAAGTTATAACTTCTCAGCCACAGGAGAAGTTTTATTCATTCATTTTCTACCGCTTATCCGAACTTCTCGGGTCACGGGGAGCCTGTGCCTATCTCAGGCGTCATCGGGCATCGAGGCAGGATACACCCTGGACGGAGTGCCAACCCATCACAGGGCGCACACACACACTCTCATTCACTCACACACTCACACACTACAGACAATTTCCCAGAGATGCCAATCAACCTACCATGCATGTCTTTGGACCGGGGGAGGAAACCGGAGTACCCGGAGGAAACCCCAGAGGCACGGGGAGAACATGCAAACTCCACACACACAAGGCGGAGGTGGGAATCGAACCCCCGACCCTGGAGGTTTGAGGCGAACGTGCTAACCACTAAGCCACCATGCCCTCCAGAAGTGTTTCATTCATGTTTAATTCACTTCAGAGAAGGATGTTCCCCAACATTGAATGTCACTATTGATGGATAAGAAGTATGATTTTTTATGTTCTTTCATTAATTTAAAAAAATGCATAGTGATGGTGTAAACCTTTGGTGTAAACACGAGCAGTTCTACCTCAGTGGATGATTATTTTCCAATAACAGCATGACACTGAGTGTTGTACTTTGCCTAATTAGGTCAGCCGGCTTGCTGTGTGGTTTTGAGTTACAGAGTCATCAGGCGCTGTTTTCCAGCAAACAGCATGTAGTGACAGTCAGGAAGGCTACATGGAGACCAACTTGAGCCACAGCCTTGTTACTCGAGACCAGCAAAGCTGTGTAAACACTACAAAAACGAAAAGTTGCACGATGCCCGTTTGGAACGTATTAGCTTCCATGAATAACCTGTGTTTAGATTATTACAGCCAAACCCAGAAATTTGGCTCTGACCTGCTCCCGGAATGAAGGCCAGTTAACCTCTGGAGTCGACAACCGAATCGTCAGGTTTTGGACAGTGCTTCAGGTTCTTTTACAGAAAACATATAAATGTCTTATACATCTGCTTAACATAGTGGCATACAGTATAAAAAAAAAAAAAAAGAAAGAATAATTGCAACGTTTTGTCTAATCATTTTTTTTGGTTTATCAGTAAATATTATGGAACAATGCTAAAGAAATATTTCTATTAGTCTTTAACGACTTCACGTGTAGTGTAGTGGAAATAAAGCCCTGTCGAGATGGGATTAGTTTTACACGTCTAGGTGGAATATTGTACCAGGTTCATGTCTGAAGCAGAAGAAACAACACAAGGGTAAAAAAAAAAAGTTAATGCTGTTCCTATTGAGGCACGGTGGCTTAGTGGTTAGCACGTTTGCCTCACACCTCTAGGGTCTGGGGTTCGGGGGGTTCCTGCCTCCGCCTTGTGTGTGTGGAGTTTGCATGTTCTCCCCGTGCCTCGGGGGTTTCCTCCGGGTACTCCGGTTTCCTCCACCGGTCCAAAGACATGCATGGTAGGTTGATCGGCATCTCTGGAACATCGTCCGTAGTGTGTGAGTGTGTGAGTGAATGAGAGTGTGTGTGTGTGTGCCCTGTGATGGGTTGGCACTCCGTCCAGGGTGTATCCTGCCTCGATGCCGCCTGAGATAGGCACAGGCTCCCCATTGACACGAGGTAGTTCGGATAAGCGGTAGAGAATGAATGAATGAATGAGCGTCCCAATTGACACGTCGGTAAAGATTCTGCCGTATATTGTGAGAGTCGTTAAGTCGTTTTTTTTCCGTTACAGTAATTCTCTCACTCTTCTCTATAATCCCACGCCAAACGACAATGTAGAGAACAGAGCGATTAAGCATTACCGTTAGTTAGAGCACACAAGCGAGAGTGCTACGATTTGCCCTAGCTAACGCTACTGTACATGGGGCTCAATGGGACTAAACCGCTAGTGATATCTTGCAGGATTTCTAGCTTTGTGATTGAATTCCTAGCACAGGTACAGACTATAGACTGTACGTTATGCACAGATGAGCTACTAATCCGTGTGTGGTGTCAGTGCATGTAATGCTTCAACCGACATTTTACCTCAATGTTTACCTCAAATACACTTAGCTGAGATGAAACAAGAACGGAAAACCAGGCGAAACCAAACTCGGTGCCACTCAGAGGAAACCTGCTGTTTCCGTGGGAACCGAATGGATTTACTGAACGCTGACTACATCTACCGCACAACCAGAGCATGCGGACGTACGTTATGAGACACCGAGTCGACTCTGATGATGCAGACTCCATGATATCCGATACGAAATACAGCAGTAAGCAGACATTTTAATTCAATTACGCAGGTCTGGTGGTTTGGCTTAACGTCATGAAGTCTTGCGTTATTAGTTCTCATTTGACCGAGATTCAGGTTTCCAGGAGCTCGCTCTGTTTTTTTGCAAGTTCAGTTTATTTTGTCTTCTTTTTTTTTTCCTGATTGAACTTGATGGCTCTTTTGGTTTAATTCCAATTTGAGAATAAACTGGAGTTCAGGACTGAAAGTCAGAAGTTAAAACTCAATTTGTCACAGGATTTATTGCTAAAATGTTTGTGTTCAGATCTTCTCGGGTCACGGGGAGCCTGTGCCTATCTCAGGCGTCATCGGGCATCGAGGCAGGATACACCCTGGACGGAGTGCCGACCCATCACAGGGCACACACACACTCTCTCATACACTCACACACTACGGGCAATTTTCCAGAGATGCCAATCAACCTACCATGTATGTCTTTGGACTGGGGAGGAAACCGGAGTACCCGGAGGAAACCCCCGAGGCACGGGGAGAACATGCAAACTCCACACACACAAGGTGGAGGCGGGAATCGAACCCCCAACCCTGGAGGTGTGAGGCGAACGTGCTAACCACTAAGCCACCGTGCCGCGAGGATTATCATGTTCTGGAATAATCTCAAAGCACAGGTTCAAATAGGTTTATTCATCCTGGTCAGACTGGGGGTGGAACTGCTGCCTGTCGTGAGAAATATACCCTGAGCGAGACGCCAGGCCATCACGAGGCACACACACCTTCACAACAAGGGCGTTTAGAGTCATTCAATATACTATTCAACCTTCTGGCATGTTTTCAGAGGAGAAAGAAAACTGAAGAAGCCAGAAGAAAACCCATACGGACACTGAGAGAACTTGTGAAATCGCCTTCTGAGCCCCAGATCCTTAGATTTGAGATGTGATCAGGATTAGGAAGATCTACAGAAGCTCTTTTTGACCAATCTTACCTGAGGGAAAAATTTGAAACCTCTGAATCATCATCATCATCATTATCATCATCATGAAGAAAAGGAAAGAAATCAATCAGAGAATTTATAACTCTTGAAACCGTACATCCTTAATTTAGCCATTGTACACGCCGAGTGTTGTCTGCTTTTGGGCCACCTCAAGAAAACACAGGTTCCTCGAAGGTTCTTCCAGGGTTCCTCGTGTAAATAATGCTTCTTTGCTTCCGGATAGCATTCTACTACAAACGCTTTCCAACAGAGAAACGACGGCCATAGGTTTCCTCCAGAGGAGCGAGCGAAGAACCGTCAATATAGCAGGATCTACATTTTTGTATGAGCTCAGATTCGCTCCAGTCAGCGTACTGTATTAGAATAACATCAAGAACCGAACAGTCAGCACTTTTATGATTGATCTTTACTTATTTCTTTTATTTTATTATTTTTTTAAAAGATTGTTTAAAATAGAATTCTGCTTAATTTACCTAATCTCACACTGAAAACCTGAAACTGTATTTCTAAGCGAAGGGAAAAATCCCCAAATCCTATGTGTAATAAGTTTTGGCACCCTTGTGTTTAGTACTGTGTGTCACCTCCCTGTGCTGACATAACAGCAGTGAGTCTTCTCCCATAACTGTTAAGATTCATTAGTGTGATTCGAGAGCTGAGTGTTGAACTCCAACACCAACAATCGCAGCAAAGTGTACTGAAAAACCAGAGCGAAAGCACACACACACACACACACACACACACACACACACACGTCGCGAGCAATCAGACGCAGCATTCGACTCCAGAAGGCCAGCTGGATAACAGGCTTGAGTTCAGAGCAATTAAAAATGGACTCTGAGCGAGTGTTCAAGCCGAGTTGCAGTCGTACATCCAGGAACACCGAGGAACCGGGAATGAAGAAAAAAAAAAAAAAAAAAATACAGAATTGCATAAAAAAAAGAGAGATGTTTAATGAGTGAATCTAAAACAGCATATTAAAGGAGATTAACTACATAACATTGAACTTGAAGTGTTTTATTCCTCTTTCACCACAGCAGTTTACCCCAAATAATCGATTTTAATTTATTACTCTGCAACGCTTCATAGTTTTTAATCAATTTAGTTACATTTGATGTTTAACATGTATTATAGCAGCTATAAGCATACACATAAACATGACTCGGTCCTTCAGCAGCCCGGTTATATCTCAATTTTAATGATTATTAGGAAAACAAATCGCAGCTCGTCAAGTTGCGAGAAAGAAACACCAAAGAAGTGTAAAAACTTTTCCGTCCTGAAGATGTCAAAAAAAAAAAAAAAAACAAGAGCAGTTTAACAAGGTCACCTCTGAAACTGGAGACTCCTTCCCCAGATGTTAGATAAATGAACATCTCCTGATATGTTCAGGGGATGCGTGGTGGCTTAGTGGTTATCACGTTCACCTCACACCTCCAGGGTCGGGGGTTCGATTCCCACCTCTGCCTCGTGTGTGTGGAGTTTGTATGTTCTCCCCGTGCCTCGGGGGTTTCCTCCGGGTACTCCGGTTTCCTCCCCCGGTCCAAAGACATGCATGGTAGGTTGATTGGCATCACTGGAAAATTGTCCGTAGTGTGTGAGTGAATGAGAGTGTGTGTGGGCCCTGTGATGGGTTGGCACTCCGTCCAGGGTGTATCCTGCCTCGATGCCCGATGACGCCTGAGATAGGCACAGGCTCCCCGTGACCCGAGAAGTTCGGATAGAAAATGAATGAACGATATGTTCAGCTTTTTTTTTTTTAATAACCCAGTTTACCTTCAACTCTGAAATTCAGCATAAGATTATGAACAGAGGGAAATACAGTACACACGTCTCACACTGAAAGACTCCTTTTAGATCAGACTCTGACACAAGCGATTGAAAATGTCCCGAGTGAAAAGTTCTCCTCGTTGTCCTGTGTGAAGTTCTGAATGTCCTGCGCAGGATGTTCTCCTCATCCTCGTTGTAGTGTTTCCCTAAAGGTCACGGTGCGGCACGGCTCCTGCACTCAGACACAATAAAGCAGTACTGCACCCCCGAAAACCTGTTTGTCAGAAGAACCGTAACGAAGCGGTAAAAACGGCCGTAAACCTAATCCGAGATGCTTTACATCTGCTTCACAATGAAACTTTTTGACAGGAACAAATTAAGGCTGCCTTTGGACCTGGAGACTTTAGTTTATTTGCTAAATTGGATCAGTCTGCCAAAATGACTTGGCCTCAGCTCAAGGATTCATAAATTGTCTGCCGTTTGGGCAGAAAAACAAAAACTGCTTGATTTATGCGGTGGGTTAAAAAAAAAAAAAAACTTGTTGAAGTTTGCAGGTTTGCTTCTGTCATGCCTCTAAACTTTTTAATAAAAATCTATCACAAGCCGCTGCGGCCGAGGCTCCGTCTCCAAGACCTCCGAGCTCGATCCTGGGAGCTGCTGCTGGTGAAGTGCTAAATTCACCCGAGTGCTGATGTTAAAGAAAACACGTAGAGCTTTCTTTGGTCGAGATTCAGATGAGGGCTATACTGTAGGCCGCTTGCTGCTTGCCTGGTAACAACCCACGCAGGTCCGGAATCGTTCAGCACAGGGACGCTGAGGGACGTCTTAAAGAAGACACAGTTCTAGAAAACAGCCGTGTAACGAGGACCGAGCTCTGCTTTCTCTTTCTAACATATAATGATGTCACTGTTGTAATATTCAGGACAGGGAGATAAAAGGAAGAGGGGAAAAAATAAACATTGTCATGATGTACATTTGTAAGTCTAAGATGGCAGACAGCGAGAAGACGAAAGAGAGTTTGTCACCTTTATCCATACCCTAAAGTGTTGTGTTTCTCTTATATCGCAGCAATTTAATGATATAAACAGTCAACACTGGTGCTATAGAAGCTATAAACATTTGTTCTCTCAACTCTCTCTCATTCATTCATCTTCTACCGCTTATCTGAACTTCTCGGGTCACGGGGAGCCTGTGCCTCTGTGCATCTCAGGCGTCATCGGGCATCGAGGCAGGATACACCCTGGACGGAGTGCCGACCCATCACAGGGCACACACACACTCTCATTCACACACACACTCACACACTACAGACAATTTTCCAGAGATGCCGATCAACCTACCATGTATGTCTTTGGACCGAGGGAGGAAACCGGAGTACCCGGAGAAAACCCCCAAGGCACGGGGAGAACATGCAAACTCTACACACACAAGGCGGAGGCAGGAATCGAACCCCCGACCCTGGAGTCGTGAGGCGAACGTGCTAACCACTAAGCCACCATGCCCAGCTCTCTCAATATATGCTGAATGCAGCTTGATAAAAATGTTTGACTTTTAAAAAAAGAATAAAAATCTTTGACTTTAAAAAAAAAAAAAAACACTCCACTGTCACTGTGTGGGAAAACCCGACCTTTCCAAAGCACTGAGACTGGAGATGCTAAACAATCAGCTTATTACAAAAAAAAAAAAAATTACCTATTGCTAATGTGTTGTTTGGTTGTTACTATGGAAACGATGACATCCTAAAAAAGTACAGTTATGCTCTTGGTTACAAAAAAAAAAAAACAATCGGCTTTCGACCAATCAGAATCCAGGATCCATCAGCGTTGCATTTTTGCCGTGTTTGTACTGTAGATGCTAGTTAGTTGTGAGCAAATCTGTTTTAAGGGTTGCTTCATTTCTATCGCAGACCTCACACAGCAGCGGTGCACCGTGTTCGTCCGTGTTTAATTCCGAAGAGGACACAGCTATGTGACACACTTAAGCTGCTTGATGGATGAGTGAAACGGGGGCTCCGGCCAGGACAAACACATTGTGAATAGGTCCTCATTCATTTCGGGGCCTTGCGTGGTCAGGTCCGGAGCGGTGTTTCAACAACACTCCTATTGTGCCTTCTCCTTCAATAAATAGAGCTGTGCATTCACGGGCGCTATTGATACATCATTTTTCACATATGTCCAGATGTCACAAATGGGGGGTGTGTGTGTGTGTGTGTGTGTGTGTCAGAGAAGGGTTGGGGTGGGGAGGTGTAGGTTTTTTTGGTTGGCTTTGTGGGTAAAGCTTTTATATATTTTTTAACACACCTGGAGGGTGAACAATATCCGAGAATGAAAGTTCATTCATTACAGCTGTTGTGAGGATGATGATGATGATGATGAAGATTTATTATTATTATTATTATTATTATTATTATTATTATTATTATTATTATTATTGGTAGTTTTTTTTTCTGTGTAAACTTTCCCTGCATAACCTCTGAACCCTAAAACAAATCGAAGATTTAAAATGACCCCCCCCTCCCTCCCTTTTTTTTTCTTCCCCCAAGCTTGTATTCCTCCATTGATAGACAGTAACATAAGCTGTTTATTCTCTCCGTCTCCTCGAATCTGTCGTCAGACCTACACTTTGCCAGCTTGGAGCTGTAGCGAGACTTCATATAAATCTGCTCACCTTTTTTTTCCCCCCCTCCCGGGCTGTCGGTCCATCTGGCGCGGAGTCAGTGAGGACGCTCTATAACTCAGGACCGACTTACGGCTGAGGGAAAGGTATTGGCTTACATCGGAGCAGGTGGATGCTCGCTCAGGCAGCCAGAAACGCCATGCAGCATGTTACACGTTTCTCACCACAAGAGAAAAAAAAATATAAAGGGAGACAAAAGAGTTGTTCAGTCGTAAGAGCGTCTCGGCTTCAGCACACCGCTCGGTTGTTTATTATCTTCCCATAACTTCACACCCGCGAGCGTTTTATTCTTTATATACCGTGTCAAAGCGACAGACGTCAAGGTCGCCCACAGCGTCTCGATTTCACACTTTAACAGATCCGTCATCGTTTTAAATTAGCTATTAAATTCTCAGCGCTCACACCGTGTAGTGCCCGACTCTGTAAATCACCAGGGTTTGTGTTTGTGAGGTGAGAATGGAGTAAAGTTTGTGTCAGGGCAGGGGCCAGAGGGTGGAGTTGCAGGGGGCGGGTTTTGGGAACCGTCACCTCATTAGGCCACTCATTAAGTCTGAATCAGGCTACCGTGCTCATGCCCGTGTCACGTGAGCTCAGACGTCGTGTCAGCCTTAGACAGAAACGCCTCAACCTTGAACTCTCCAATGCTTTATTCTCATAAAACATCCAGTACAACAATTTTCCCTCCTGTCCGTTTCGTGCCTCCCTCTTTGCCTCGCTCTCTGCCTTGCTCCCTCCCTCTCATTCTCTTGTTACTGACATCAGGGCATTCCATGCTTGTCTTAATAAACTCCAATCGCAATAAACCAGAACCAATTACATGCACAGCCAGACGAGCTGACCTCACAAAAGAGAGAGAGGGGGAAAAAAAAACAGAAGCGATCCACCTGGAGGATGATGGCATTCCTATCCCGGTTCATCACCTCGGCACGGCTAAACGACCTCCCGAACCAGTCCAGGATACGGTTCCTGCACACTTCAACCCCACCACCTGGCCCTTTCCCTCCCACCTTCATAAACAACCCATCAAGCAAGTCGTTCACCCCCTCATCTTCACCCTCGGCTTCACCCCCCCTCCAGTCTCCTATTAGCAGCTAATAAGGTTGAGTTACCTCTCAGCAAGCTGCCAAGTGGCCTCCGCTGGGCCTCAGCGACTGTTTGTGCTTGGCAAGGCCTGTCGAGAGAACCTGCTCCTGACACTTCAACGGCGGAATAACAAACCGCCGCCTGGGCTCTTCAAACTCCGACACAATTTCACTCCTGAGACAGAAGCTGTTTAATTAAATCCAGTGGCTCCGTGAGCGAGCGTCCCCGTGGGCCTTCATGACGTAACAGTGAGACGTACGATAATTAAAGAGTGCTGTGAAATAACCAGGCGAAGTTTACAGTGTTTATCTGTTCAGATTTACTTTTAAATGCCGTCGTAATCTTTAACTGTAAAGCACCGAAGCGTAAACACTTCATGTTACAGCTTCGCACATCTAACTACGGATTATATCCTATCTACATTTTGAAATCCGTGCGAACGAGCTGTTGTTACAGATACCATAAGGAGAGGATTCATTCATGTGACCCTGTGATGAGCAGCCGGGATGTCAGAGCGCCTGTTGGAGAGAATCAATCAGTCCGTTTTGTTCTGACCAAACGCCATCCGTCTGTACGCAGTGCCGTGGTGTTGGTAGGGTTAAGTGCGCTAAAGTGGTTTAATTTAAAGCGGAGAAACCGACAACAATGCGACCTGAAGAGGTTTGTTGTGCATAACTGCACACATCGCACGTTTTCTTCTGGCAAAGACGAAGACGAGGACAAGGATGAGTGAGAAGAATCAATGAAAAGCAAGGGAGAGAGAGAGAGAGAGAGAGAGAGAGAGAGAGAGAGAGAGAGAGAGAGAGACCATGTGAACAGACAAAGCCACACTTAGAAAAGCTCTCCATCAAGACGACCGGTTTAATTGCGTGGTGTCTGTAACAATTACAGCAACAGGAATCCTTCAGCAGCAATAACACTAAATCACCCCTTATTAAAACAGCAGTATATCTGTCCACCTAAATTGTTGCTGGACTCGTGGGTTATCACAATAACCGTAAATTTGAGCAGATTTCTGGCTGTAAAAACTCATTAGGTGTTTCCCAGAGCAGGAGGAGCAGAGCGCAGGGAAGTGCCTGTTGCCTGGGAGCTGGGGAGCAAAGCATTGTGGGGGCTGGCCACAGTTACCTTTGTCATGAATCACTGTGCGAATGGGACGTGAGCCAGGCAGGGCTGGTGATAGCACTCACACCACACACACACACACACACACACTCTCTCTCTCTCTCTCTCTCTCTCTCTCTCACACACACACACACACACACACACACACACACACACACACACACACACACACACACACACACACACACAGAGCAGACACAATGAGACGCACTGCAGAGCTCCATGGAAATGAAAATAATCCTGCCAATGCCACCCCTGTTACAGCCCCTGCCTCCCACTGTGGACTTGAAGTGTGTGTGTGTGTGTGTGTGTGTGTGTGTGTGTGTGTGTGTGTGCGCGCACCAAGTGCGCACCTCTCCAACGCACTCAAGGCCTCTCAAGCACCTACAAAGTCAGATCCATTGCAAGTCATATTGGTCTCTGGGGGCCTGCAGTAAAGGGAGGAATTTGACAAATATCCAATCAATTCCTTCTCTCTCTCTCTCTCTTTCTCTCTCCCTCTCTCTCTCTCTCTCTCTCTCTCACACACACACTCTCTCTCATACACACACACACACACACACACACACACACACACACACACACACACACACACACACACTCAAACCTAAAAGCCCTTGGCGAGGCCTCAGCACTGCTTGATTAAGCAAGCACGAGTAAATCTCCCACTGTCAGCGTGCACCGCGGCGTCCCGATAGCTCCTCTGTTCCGATCTCTGCACTCCAGCACCCACAGTCTTCTCAGAGAACCGTAACACATCACGTCCGACGCCGAATTGCCCACGCTCGTTTCATCAGCAGCGTTGACTTCCCTTATCTCAAGTCTAAAAGGAAAGTCCAGACCGTAATCGCCGAAGAAGAACGAGCGATCGGTTCTGACAAACCGCGTTACAACAGGAAACTCTGAAAAGAAACACAGCGTAATAGCATCAGATGTTTATCTCGTAGACCAGTAAAAAAAACACGAAACGTCAACTGTCTGATATTTACATTTACATTTACAGCATGTGACAGACCCCTTATCCAGAGCGACCATCTTTGGCTTTGTAGGCCAGCATCAGTGTTTTGAATCGGATGCGTGCAGCTACCGGAAGCCAGTGGAGGGATCACTTCATCGGATGTACTGGGTCCCAGTGCCTGCTTTTGCATCGCTCCACCCAGGACAATCCTGTTACATTTCTTTAAAATCCCCTTTAAATTATATTATCTGTATATTTTATAGCAGCTCTGACCCGGCTGACTCGTTCGTGTTAATGCTCTCGTTCTGATACGTTATCATTTAACGCAATACAGAAGGAGTCTCCGGTGTCAGAGCTTTGCGATTTCTCGAACGTGTGAGTGATATAAAATATAAAATGATGATATAGTTGATCTTATGAGCATAATACGGATTATAGATAATACAACGATAAAACCGTATTCCGATTAACTCAGTAACTGGATCGAGACCGACAGGACAGCGACGAGCGACAGGAACGTGAGCGTGTCGCGGTGTGATGACAGTCTGCGCAATGAGCTTTCGGTTAAAGTAACGATGATGATGTCACGCTTACAGTTAGCGCTCCGGAGTCGATTGTTTTCCTTTGTTTTTTTTTTGTTTTTTGTATCGTTCCTTCATTAAAGAACGTCACCTTGTGCTCTCCATCCGTTTGTAATTACGTCTGTTAATGCTATTTAAATATCTGCTTAGAAAACCTTTGTTTATATGGAGAGTTTGATGTAAATGACCTGTTGCTATGGAAACGATACGGCGTTAGGACGACGACTCCGTTCATATCTTCGGTATAGATTTTGTCTGCTTACACCGCATCCTAGGCTTACACACACACGCACACACACACACACACACACACACACACACACACACACACACACACACACACACACACAATGTGTAACTGCTGAACTTTTTATAAGCGTTCCTTGTGAAGCTCTTCTAAGTGTGTGTACATGTAACTTTTCCTCACAGGTCAGCATCTGGGTAGCAAAGTGTTGACAAAATAAATCCCTCCATTTGAAATAATTGCAGGTTATAATGCATAAAACAGGAGAAAAGTCCACACTCATCATCTCATCCTTTGAGACAGCTCAAAAGTCCTTCAGTGATTATTCCAGAGTGTCCAACGTTTAACACCATAACGAGGAACAACAACGTCGTGACGAACATCTGAACAGCCTCGGGACGTCACGTGAAGTGTCTAATCACATCTGGATTACTGAATCCATCAGATCTGCCATCCAGGCTGCCACAGGATTTGGTGACTTTTTTTTTTTTTTAAACATCCAGTGTTGCCCCCTACTGGTAATTAACAGCACTGCTTCAGGAAACCAGACTGAATCAGCACCACGATCAGTAATCAGTTCAGTGATGGATAAATAACTGAATAATGGAAAAGCAAGAGATCGTTCCTACTGTATGTGATGGTGCTATTTGCAGAAAGAGATCTTCACCATGGTCAGACTCGCAGTATAAACATATCGACATCTTCTACAAACAAAATCCTTCCTTTGGGCTGTTTACATCCTCGGATCGTTTATGATTATGGTTATGATTATGAGAGTTATGAATATTAATCTCAGACTGTAGTCTTTGGTCAGCTGTGTGAGGAAAGTTCTTCTGTGGCAGGAAATGGAATCAGCATAGCGTGTGATTTCTGGCTCAACCTCAGCGCCATCGCTCCGTTTCGTCGCTTTCTTCCAGCTAAAGAAAATATTTCTGTTTTTTTACTTCCCACGACGTTTAGCAACCAATCGGGTTGCTTATTTATTTATTTATTTATTTATTTATTTATTTATTTATTTATTTATTTATTTATTTATTTATTTTACAAAAATATAAATAACCTAGCAGCTAGTTTTTTTTTAAACCACTGCATGAACTAGAATGTACATTTCCTGAAGAAAATGTGAATGGTGCTTGCACGTGGCAGATCTCGGCACTCGGTTGCTAGGCTGAAATATTAGGAATTTCCCATTCAAGTCTATGGGACTTTTTTTGGCGGCTTTTTCGTCCGCTGTGCGAACATCTTTGGTCGGATCGCTTATAAAAGTCAGAGCACACCTCTAGTCAACGAGCCGGTCGATCTGACACTTCATTCATGGGTCTAGGACAAAAGCTGCGGAACAAGTTACGCTCCGAAGTTTTGTCCGGAAGAAGAATAATCCGTATGGAAGAAGATAACAAGAATGTTGCTTTGCAAGCACCATTAAATAAATGAAGAATGTGTGTTGATGTTAAGGATGTCGATGAACACGACATGCAGGAAAGAGCTCGTACAGTACAGTACGTGACCTTTTGCTTTGTTTGGGCTCACGTCTAATCTAATTCGGATCGGTCTTGCCTGGTCCTACATGACACATCGGTCCGTTTCTCTTCTATCAAGAGAGACACATGAAGACTTTTTCATGCTGCGTTCTCAGTCGTTCCTCTTTCACATACAGTACGTACTGCATACGTGTCACCATGATTGACAGATGAACAAACATCATCCATCCTAAGTAGAAAGTCCGGTCAATTTTCCTCTCGGCATCTGTTTTCTGTTCACGTCCAGGTTTTCATCCGTGCTTCCGGGGCTTAAGACATAAAATCGTGAGATGGTTAAATAGTACATACAGTATTAATACAAGAATCCTGTATGTTTATTTGTGTGAAGATTTATTCAGGGTTAAAAATATTTGACAATAAATCGTAGGTAGAGTAGATGCCAGCAAACATCCCGTTCCTTTGCCTTGGAGTGTGGCTCAGGCTGTAATTACACAGAAGTCCTTATCTCATAGCACTGATGGGAGATGGAAGGCTTTGGCTGCAAGCCCCAGACCACAAATACCAGTTTCCCGAGTTGCCTGGGTCAGAGCAGTGGGACCAAGGCTGTGAAACAGCATGCATGCTGAGAGGATTCCTGCCAGGAAGTGCACTAACGCCTGCCTTCAACCCTTCACACACACACACACACACACACACACACACACACACACATTAGTGTGAAACATATGAGCCCAAACTCCACAACAACACTGAGTCAGCATGTGTTCTCCAACCCACAGCGTGAAATCAGACTCGCACTCTGTCACGGATGACGGAGCTAATAATTCAATTCTCCATCCGTCACAGACGGCATCCATATTTGGAGGGCGAAGCCGTGTGTGTGTGTGTGTGTGTTTAAGATGACTTATGGGATATCGGATCTTTTCATATGTTATGTTTAACTGTGTATATGTGCTTTGGCATGGGTTGTGTTTTATTTTTAAACAGTCGTGAAATGATCGTGCGCTCGTGAGATATTAATTAAAGGCCGAAGGCAGACGGGAAAAGGATGAGACTCGATCAGGATGTTAAACAAACAGACCTGTAGATGTTCGTTATCTAGTGTGTGTGTGTGTCTGTGTGTGTGTAGGGCTTTATTAGGATGAAGAATGTAATAACACTCAAGTTAAATCCTACAGATCACTTATCTGCCCACCCAGACTCCGTCTTTCTCTTCTTCCAGCTCGGCAGAAATGAGGAAAAAGTCTAGTCTAGCGCTGACGTCTGACATATATATGTTAGTTTTCATATAAATCCAGCTCCTGTAAATCCTCTCACGGCTGTTTTTGTAGCACGGATCATTTTAACACACTTTATACCAAAGAGCTGTGATTCTCAAATCACGAGGTTATGTGTATTCTCTAACTGCACAGCAAATTACAGGTTTAAATGAATACGTATGGATTTATTTATATTGATAAATCTTTATTAGGGGGACATGGTGGCTTAGTGGTTAGCACGTTCGCCTCACACCTCCAGGGTCGGGGGCTCGATTCCCACCTCCGCCTTGTGTGTGTGGAGTTTGCATGTTCTCCCCGTGCCTCGGGGGTTTCCTCCGGGTACTCCGGTTTCCTCCCCCGGTCCAAAGACATGCATGGTAGGTTGATTGGCATCTCTGGAAAAATTGTCTGTAGTGTGTGAGTGAATGAGAGTGTGTGTGTGCCCTGTGATGGGTTGGCACTCCGTCCAGGGTGTATCCTGCCTCGATGCCCGATGACGCCTGAGATAGGCACAGGCTCCCCGTAACCCGAGAAGTTCAGATAAAGCGGTAGAAAATGAATGAATGAATCTTTATTATATCTATTTTTATTATTTTATAAATTAACTCAGAGGCCGGAAAAATGTGTCCGTGTCGACGATCGGACGTCTTCCTCACGTCTCACTCCACAGTGGTGTTGATATGAAGCTCATATGAAAGTAAACACTCAGGACTTTAATAATGTGAGTTTCATCACTGTTACTGTTTTTCTCTACAACACTAGAGGTGATAGGAGCCGGGAGCTGAGAGACGTCACAAAATATCGTGATATCGGGCCGGGTTTAGGTGACGTCTGGAGCTGAGCGGCTGCGAGCGGCAGTGGCGTTGTAGCTTTGGTGGAGAGAGAAGGTGTGTATCGCTCTTCTCTCTGTTCACCGGTACTTTGTCATGTTTAACAGTGCTTGGGGTACGTGTATATTGTGTTTGCTCAAATTTATCCCACAAATTAGCAAAAATTAGCACGAAACAGACGTCGTTAGAAAGTTAGAAACTCTGCCGGTGTTCTGGATTAAAGTCATGGCGGAATACCCTGAGATTGTCACCACAGCACTTACATCCCTATCGCCATTTCCGACATGCTATCTGTGTGAAGCGGGGATTTCTGCAGTGACGGCAACCGAAACAAAACAACGGAATAAACTGGACATAAGCGACACACTTCGGGTGTCATTGTCTCCTATTACCCCAGATGGAACCGTCTCGTTGTAAAGAAACAAGCTCAGGGTTCTCATTGATTTAGCGTTGTAGTGAGTTAAAAAGGCATGTTTAAATACAATTAAATTAAAATTTTTAATTTTAATTTAATCGTATAGCCGCCACCACCACCACCCCACCCCCAGCGGGCCGCGGGAAAATTATCAAACATTGACTGGTCCTCGGCGGAAAAAAAGGTTAGGGACCACTGATATATACTGTACAGTACAGAGGAAAGTTCCAGGTTTATTTTCTCCACACAGATGTTTGTATCTTCAGAGTAAACGTTGAGATCAAACCCATTTCTGCTCTCCGAGATGATCCGAGTGTTTGTTCGTCTAAAAAGCAGCTCGGATTTATCTTCAGCACTAAAATTCAGTGTAAGATCATCAACAGAGGGAAAAACTCACGTCTGAAACACACCGAAAGAACATTGTAGATCAGACTTACTGACACAGGTGTCCTGGTAAAAATATTTTACCGGGAAGGAGTCTCCGGTGTCAGTGCTTTGTAAAACTTCGGTACAGAGGAGTTCATGTTTTCCGGTTGCTTTGGTTCAATGACAAGCTCCTTGTTTAATTGCATTTTTATTTTTACAACTTTTAAGACAAAAAGAAGGTGGTTGGGGAACAAAGTTTCCAGCTGCCGTCAATTACAGTGTTTAATGGCGGCTCTACAACATGTATTGTAAAAATTAATGGATAAAAGCACATCTGATGTTCATTCATTCATTTTGAGTTGGTTCATTTTGAACCCTGTTGTTGTTGTTGTTGTTGTTTTTTCCTCCTCTGCCAGCACAATTCAGAGTGTCTCATAAAGCAAAGCTGTTTGGAGTAAACACAAGATTTATTTTGCTGTTCACTTTCATATTCGTCTTCGTCTAATCTTAATCTAAGAAAATATTAGAAGCTCGCTCAAAAGCGAGACGTTATTGTTCGGAGCGGTCGGCGTGAGCCGGAGCATAACGGTAACACATGCCAGGGCTTTGGTGAGTTTCTGAAAGCAGTATCAGATATGCTAATATCATGAATTCATAAATCTCCACAAAGCTTCTTCCATGTGCCTGTCGTGACTGTGAAAGAGCTTTTTAAATCAGATTTTACAAGCCATCGTTCTCCCACCGTGAGCCTGTCACTCTGACACGGCACGAAAACAGCACGGAGGAACGGAGAGAGCGGTCCGAGGTCTCGCACACACACACACACACACACACACACACAAACACACACACGTCATGTGGAATTTGATGTCCCCTGGATCTCAAGCCGTGCAGCTTTAAACGTCTCTCAAGGCCGTGCGAGCCGTTTTGATCCCACGAAGAACCGTCGTGACTCGGCCCTTGTTGTGTCGATGACAAGGAGGGAAAAGAATGTGGACGCACCGAAGCCGCAGACGCTCGCACACACGCAATTGTTATGAAGATAATATAACGCCTCAGAGTGTGTCCAACAGTGTCCTGGCCACCGCTGTAGAGCGTGAGACTGTGGGGGCAGCAGATCTGCTCTGGCAAACTCCGGAGGTTAAAAGTTCCAAATAGTTTTGGGTTTATGGCTTTCAACTGCTTTGACACGATATTTTCCCAACTACAGAGTCAGCAATGCGTCAAGCATGTGTCACCTCGGACGCATTAAACAAACAATGGAAGGGTTACGGGGTTCACCACGGACATCATCGTGCCCTGTTTATTAATTATCTTTCAACTCCGCCCCTGAATTCTGGGTTCTGAATGGCCAGGAGGTTCTGAGCAGCTGAAAAATCACAGATTCACACTAAAGCACTTGTGCACTAATACCAGACTATCTACAGGGACCCGTACTGTATGGTGAGACTTTGAAGGACTCGTTCGTTCATTCATTCATTTATTCATTTCCTACCGCTTATCCGAACTTCTCGGGTCACGGGGAGCCTGTGCCTATCTCAGGCGTCATCGGGCTTCGAGGCAGGATACACCCTGGACGGAGTGCCAACCCATCACAGGGCACACACACACTCTCATTCACTCACACTCACACACACACACACACTACGGACAGTTTTCCAGAGATGCCAATCAACCTACCATGCATGTCTTTGGACCGGGGGAGGAAACCGGAGTACCCGGAGGAAACCCCCGAGGCACGGGGAGAACATGCAAACTCCACACACACAAGGCGGAGGCGGGAATCGAACCCCCAACCCTGGAGGTGTGAGGCGAACGTGCTAACCACTAAGCCACCGAAATGAAATGTTTACATTAAACTAAAATAGTCTTCTGGGACATTTTTAATCAGTACGATAACTTCTGACTGTGAGTCTGATCTAAAATGAGTCCTTATACAAATTCCCAACAGGGCATGAACAGGAGGAAATTCCAGTCTTTGGCCTCTCTGGAAGAAAGTTTTTCTGACTTCTTACACCGTCTGGTTTCTCATTAACATTGCAAGCTGTGTTTTATTGTCTTATTAAGTTCAACTTAGAGAGATAAAAGAAAAGCTGGAACGAGAACGATCCTGTACCAGAAGTTCCCAAGAAGAACGGAATTCCAAAATGATCCCAATCCTTGAGAAATTCCATGTGGTAAAAGAGGAATGAAACATTCTGGGATTTTGGACAGTAAATACGCGTCATCACACCATGCTGCTGTTGATTATTTCCCTAAACCGACATGTATTTCATTTGTTTCTCTGATTCAACTCCCACTTATCCCTTTATAAAGGATGTCATCCTGCTGACCTGAAAAATTAAGTGTACGGTTTATTTTTATCCCGATCGGAACAAGGACACACTGAGCAGTCGCAAGAATACCACCTCTGTACCGCACGATGTGGAAGCTACAGTGTCCTGAATTAAAGCTTTTCATGGATTCAGTTACTAACACAAGTCACACACTCTGGAGCGCTGCCATGTTTCTATAGGAAATTTAAAAATGATAACGATACCTGTCCCTAGTCGGGGAGGAAGTGTGGGGCCGGGAGCTCCGGGCCTGGGAGAAAAACTCCAAAATGTGTGGCTGATGTTTTCATTTCCAGAAGCTACTCCATGTTCAACAGATACAGAAGGTTTTATAGGTTATCAGATCAGATCAGGGTTATAATGTAGTAAGGAAAAAGTGGTATGGGAAAATAAACAACAAGAGATTGAACTGTTAAAACCTAAACATCGTTTATTTTACCAATAAGATCGGTCCAAGTGCTTTATTCTGCTGATACAGTAAGTGACCAGTTTGCTGATAAGAATATGTGGTACTTTTTATCCATTTATAGCTGCATTCTTATATATAAATATATATAAATAAATTATATATATATATATATATATATATATATATATATATATATATATATATATATATATATATATATATTAATTTATATAAATAATATATATATATCAAATATAATATACTATGTATATATTTATAAATATATTAATTTCTATATATATGTATATTTATTTATGTGTGTTTATTTATGTTTATTTATTTATTTATTTATTTATTTATTTATTTATTTATTTATTTATTAAAAGATATGTGTATACAGTGCTGTGCAAAAGTTTTAGGCAGGTGTGGAAAAAATGCTGTAAACAAAGAATGCTTTCAAAAATGGAAGTGTTAAACATTTATTTTTATAAATGTACAAAATGCAGTGAATGAACAAAAGAGAAATCTAAATCACATCGATATTTGGTGTGACCAGCGTTTGCCTTCAGAACAGCAGCAGTTAGCTACTAGCTACACTCGCACACGATTTGTGAAGGAACTCGGCCGGTAGGTCGTTCCAAACGTCTTGGAGAAATAACCACAGATCTTCTGTGGATGTCGGCTTTCTGTCTCTTCGTGTAATCCCAGACACACTCGACGATGTCGAGATCGGGGCTCTGTGGGGGCCGTGCCATCGCTTCATCCTGGTTTGAAGGCAAAAAAAAAATAACACCAGATATTGATCTGATTTAGATTTTTCTTTTGTTTGCTCACTTTGCATTTTGTAAATTGACAGAAATAAACACTCGTTATTTATATTTCTGAAAGCATCCTTTGTTTACAGCAATTTTTCACACAAAAAAAAAATTGTAAGCCTCGAAGTGTTTTGACTCAAATAAACCGATGAGTCTTCACCGGCACTGTGCACTGTGCTAAATGATCAAAAGGAAACTAAAAGTCATAAATAAAAAGGTTTAAGTGAAAAATAAAATCAACAACACCATATTTACTGATGCAACAGTGCTACAGTAAAGAAGGAACATGTTTAATCAGCACCTGAAACCCCCTCGAACCCCGGCGAAGCCGCTGCTGCCGATGCGAATTGACGAGGAACGCTAACATTTGCTGCTCTCACTTTCAAAAGCTCCGAGCCCATTAACTCACACGGTACACGTCACACTGACAGCAAACATGCTTTAGAAGTATCGCACCGAACCAGAAAGATATACATCTCATGCTCTGGTGAAGATGTGTGAATGTTGAAATGGTATTCGTTAAACTGCATGGAAGACGGCGTACCGTAGCAGCGCCAAATCGAAACACTGTTAGAAGAGTTACTGGAGTCCAGCCCATGAGGTTTATGTTTATATAGGCCTAATGGATGCCCGCGTGAATCACAAGCACGTCTCGGACACGGCCAATAAGCCGGCATCAGGATCTCCGACTGATTGTTTATGATTGCAAAATCAACCCAGGAGGCGGTTCACGCTCTCGCGCGGGTGTCGACAGCTGCAAGAACGAGCGGTCGGTTAGAGAAGGTTCGACACATGCGGAGGAGATGTACGCTCCACCTGCACGCTCAGATCCGCATCCGGCATTGCGTGACAAGGAGATTTTATGGATTTGGCGGACGTTAGGCCTGTTTTCAGCAAGACCGAAATTCATGTTTAATTCATTAGATTTGTTTGCTGTTCTGCTTGTTGTTTGTTGACACGTGTATGGATACGATTACGGCTTAGGGTCATTTGTATAAACGCACGTTAGATGTCATTACAGACAGTTAGTACTTTAACAAAAAAAAAACAAAATGGTGACCGAGGAGGAATTTCCCCGGCGAGCAGAACAATTAGAATGATTTCTTTTTAATGATCCTTTAATATCATTGATTGATTTAATATCGACTGCATCTGGAGGTCATAAGCAGGAAGATTTCTGTGTTTTCTTGTTACATAGAAAGTAATAATAAAAAAAAGGAAATCCTGTGCCCAACTGTTTGTTTTCTAACTTCTCCCCTGAAGGCGAAAGCATTTTCACGCACATTAAGTGGTCGGCTTCATTAATTCCTAACATTTCAAAGCGTTCCTCTTTCCACAGCCGAGGCACCGACTGTATGGCAACAGCTCACGCTTTTTGCGACTCCGGTGTCCTGCATGATTTAGCCCGATTTTATTATCTTTTCTTAATTCGTTCCCATTTCCCCTTAGCCCTCTTTGATGTTCCACTCCCCTGCTTTATGGTAATTGGGCCTCATTTATTTTGTGGAGTGAAAATTGCCCCTGAGAGGATCAGGTTGTTTACACCCAGAGGATTTTCGCAGGATTGGATTTCAGTGGGAGTTTTATCCCCTTTTCCACCCCGTTTAGGAGGAAGCGAGCTCTTGGAAGGCATCAGGAACACCTTTGGGTCAATCCCGTAAGCCACGATGAAGTTACAAACACTCGTTAAACCAAAGAGCTACACCTGGAAGATATCTGGTGATGTTATTTAACTTTCTTGAAATGCCCTTAAACTTTAAGTGGAAATAAACTGTTAACCCTCGACGAGAATTTTAAGGTAATGGACCAGCAGAGCAGCGTGTGCTCGTAAAATCTGATCGAAAAAAATAAATAATTACTTTTTCTTTAAATTCAGACCATGGTACATTAAGGTCAAGGTCAGGAGAACGATTCTGTATCAATCCCATGGATTCTACATGAACAAAGGCTTTAGCTTTGAAAACTCATCATGCTGAGGATAATAGATCCAGCACACAGAGGATTCTAGAAAATTCTCGGTCACCCTGAGAATTATAGTACCTCAAACACCAAGCATTATAGACCACCCATATCATTCTAGAACAATAACCCTAGGAGGGGGGGCATTCGATTCCCGCCTCCGCCTTGTGTGTGTGGAGTTTGCATGTTCTCCCCGTGCCTCGGGGGTTTCCTCCGGGTACTCCGGTTTCCTCCCCCGGTCCAAAGACATGCATGGTAGGTTGATTGGCATCTCTGGAAAATTGTCCGTAGTGTGTGAGTGTGTGAGTGAATGAGAGTGTGTGTGTGCCCTATGATGGGTTGGCACTCCGTCCAGGGTGTATCCTGCCTCGAAGCCCGATGACGCCTGAGATAGGCACAGGCTCCCCGTGACCCGAGAAGTTTACATTGACTACTCTAGAAAAGCCACCCAGAAGAGTGCAATAGAAACAGCTCTGAGGATTCTAGAACCACCAGTCCAAGGATTATATTAACAACTCAAATATTCTAGAAACACCACCCCAGGAATCCTAGAAGCCCACCCCATATGATTTTGGAACCACCACCATGACAAGTGTTGAACCACCACTCTGGGAATTTTAGAACCAAGGATTCTTGAACCATCATCACAAATTTTCTAGAAACACCACCACACATACTTGAAACACCACCCAGAGGAGTGTAGAACAAATGCCTCAAAGATCCTAGAACAATGACACTCCAAGAAGCCTAGTACCACCACCCAGAGGTTTCTGAATCTACCACACTCAGAATTCTAGAATGGTTACATTTGCCCCTTTTCCACCAGAAAGAACCGGGTGCTGGTTCAGAGCTCGTGCTGGTGCTGGTTCAAAGTTGGTTCCACCGGCGAACCTTCTAAGAACCGGTTTGCCTTTCCATCGGTTAGCGAGCATTACAGCGCCGAGTGTGATGTCACCGTATACGTGTCACGTTACACAGCGACGTTAGTGCAGCAGCTACAAACACAACATCAACAATGGCGGATGTTGCTTTACTGTTAATGCTCATGGCTTTGTGAACCTACATCGGCATCCAAACTCGGCGAATCCATCGTGTACGTGCAGCTCCGTGTAATCTGTATAAACGGAGGTTGTAATAGAGAAAATACATAACATTATTTTATCGTTATCACAAAAAAAGTTAGCCTGAGCATATAGCTACCTACTATCATGTGTGCTGATAACTGATCATAACGCGGTAAAGTAAAAGTGTATTAAACATCAGTATACTTAAGGTACATTATCAAATGCGCTAACAGTAGCCCCGCCCCCAGCCCCGCCCCCAGCTCCTGACGCAAGCGGTTCTTAAGTCTAGACCAGCAACGTTTTGGTGCTACTTAAGAACCACTTTTCCTGGTTCAGAGCCGGTGCTTTGTCTGTCGAAAAAGAAATAACTGGTTCTAAATTAGGCTCCGAACCTGCACTCAAACTGCCTCGGTGGGAAAGGGGCACTTGAGGACTGTAGAACCACCAACATCAGCAGAAGGTCTAAAATCAAGGATGTCCAAACTGTTATTCATGTCAATGGTTTAGTTACTGTACAACCTGAATGATGGCTGGGACTATGTGGGTTTACTTTAAATGAGGTGCTCTGAGGAAGACATATCTAAAAAGACAACATTAAATCTTTTTAATATTCTGACACAAATCATATACCAGGATAAAGTTCAACACACGGTTAAAAGACGTGCACTAGGCAGATATGACTCATCTTGTATAAGAGGGTTCTGGGGAACGCTCCGTGAGAGACGGGACTACATCAGATAAAACGACGAGCTCGGATTCATTGTTCTGCTAGTGAAAGCTTTAATAATGTCTCTGTACAGCTGGGCAGTACAGGTGTATTCATCCTCACCTCCACAGCGTTATCATAACATGGAAGACTTTTCCATCCTTGTGGCCATTGGCTCCAAACAACTTTCCTGTAGCTCACCAGGGCACGTTTTAAAGCTCGTCATGGATTGTTCCCATCCCCTGCTGTTTTCTCTCTCGTCTCTCTTTATGAGCGACTGGAAGTTATTAGAAAAATGAGGCCATCGCGAGGACGAGTCTTTTGTTGAGCAATGACAGCGCTCTCAGGCTCATTCGTCAAGCTGTTGTTCTCTTTCTCCCCTCGCCGTTAAATTAAACACAAATGTTTCAGCACACTTATTGTGAGAGGGAACAACAGCAGTTTATTGCTTCATTTTGCTTCAGAGACGTACACTACTTCATGTCATGTTTTTGCATTCGTATGCGAGAGCATTTCAAACCGCAATATCCGCTTCTAAGGAACGACGACGCTAACGCGGCCCTTCCTGACAATTTAAAACTCACACTTACGCCATCGATCACGGAATAAAAAAAAACGCTTGCGGCTAAATAGACAATAGAGTCGAGCTGATTGTCATATTTAAAAAAAAAAGAAAAGAAAACGGAGACAATCACAGCGCAGTAATTGGCGACAGGAATCGTAGGAAGGCGCCTACACAAACTACAACCAGGAGGTCAAGGATTCGAGATTTACCACCACAAGGATTTTAGATCCACCACCACGAAAACTCTAGAACCACCGTCTTGAGAATTCTAGCACCGCCAACCCCGAGGACTGTAGAACTGTAGGAGATTTCTAGAACCTCCACCCTGAGGATTGTAGAGCAAACGGAGAGGTAGTGTTAGGCATGGTGAATTTTTAAAAGCACCGCAACAAAAAGGGTACGATGTCCATGCTGCCCACTCTAGAACCACCACCCTGAGGATTCTAGAACCACCGGAAGCTTTGGCAATGAGGATTCTTTCTCTTTACACTGATGATTCTACAGCCACCAGCATTAGTGTTCTCTGACTATAGAACCACCACCCTGAAGTTTGTAACCTAACCAGGCTCACCATTTTAGAACTCGTTAGTCAGCCTGAGGGTTCTAAAGCCACCACCCCAAAATTCTAGAATCTAACCACCACCCCAATGATATACTGTTGTCTTTAGAACCTCCACTGTAAGTATTCTAGGACCTCTACTCAAAGGATTCTTGAATCGCTGCCTCAGAGGAAACTAGAGCTACCACCAAGGGATTCTAGGACCCCCAAATATTCTAGAACGACCAGAGGTGTCAGACACATTTTGAAGAGAATTTCAGAACCTTAATGGTGAGGGTTTTACAATCGACACCTGTCACCGTTCTGATACAGATATCTGTTTAGTCATCCGGGGCATCATTAAACAATGAAAAGAATGCTAGTGCCATTTTCGGTAGTAAAAGTTTTTCGCTGCTGAGAATACATGAGTATAGAAATGCTTTGGTGTCTTAACCTCTGCGAGAAGGATTCTAGAACATTTGGATGAACGTTCACACACACAGGTAGACAGAATCGGCACTGAGAACACCGCTCCCCTGTTTTATCCTTTACATTTTTTGCAAGGGGGGCACGGTGGCTTAGTGGGTAGCACGTTCGCCTCACACCTCCAGGGTCGGGGTTCGATTCCCGCCTCCGCCTTGTGTGTGCGGAGTTTGCATGTTCTCCCCGTGCCTCGGGGGTTTCCTTCGGGTACTCTGGTTTCCTCCCCCGGTCCAAAGACATGCATGGTAGGTTGATTGGCATCTCTGGAAAATTGTCCCTAGTGTGTGAATGAGAGTGTGTGTGTGCCCTGTGATGGGTTGGCACTCCGTCCAGGGTGTATCCTGCCTCCATGCCCTGAGGTAGGTTCCACCGGCCTGAGGTAGGCACAGGCTCCCCGTGACCCAAGGTAGTTCGGATAAAGCGGTAGAAAATGAGTGAGTGATGAGATGAGATGAGAATGAGTACATTTTTTGCAAAGGAACCTTAGATTAAAACCACAGACTCCAAAACCCAGCTTTGGCACAAAGCTTCATTCATTCATTCATTCATTCATTTTCTACCGCTTATCCGAACTTCTCGGGTCACGGGGAGCCTGTGCGTCATCTCAGGCGTCATCGGGCATCGAGGCAGGATACACCCTGGACGGAGTGCCAACCCATCACAGGGCACACACACTCTCATTCACTCACACACTCACACACTACGGACAATTTTTCCAGAGATGCCAATCAACTTACCATGCATGTCTTTGGACCGGGAGAGGAAACCGGAGTACCCGGAGGAAACCCCCGAGGCACGGGGAGAACATGCAAACTCCACACACACAAGGCGGAGGCGGGAATCGAACCCCCAATCCTGGAGGTGTGAGGCGAATGTGCTAACCACTAAGCCACCCTGCCCCCTGGCACAACCCTAATTTATTTATTTATTTATTTCACTTACATATCGACCTCTATCAAGGTTATTCGAGATGTCAAACAAAACTTGACCATGTGATCTTCTCTTCTGTTCTCTGACTTTTCAGCTCAGACATGAATGATCACGTGCATCTCTTCGACATAAATAAGAGAGCTCAGGTGTGCACAGACTCTCTTTCACACCATTTGGAGACAACTCAATAAAACCTTGTGTTTCCATCCAGCAGGCAGTTAGGCCATGAGAAGAGCGTTGGAATTCCACAGCTTGGACTATCATACAGATCTAGTCAATCTTTCTCACAAGTTCTCCACCCCACCCCCACCCTGTTTCCTTCTCTTTTCCAGTTCAAACTTCATGGTCTTGGAATGTTTCCTTGACACACGGGCATAAAAACGCTTCGCTTCACGCATAACTTTCGGTGACTCATCTGCACTTGTATCACTTTGAATCGGTTTCTCTGTCGTTTAATGATTATCAGAAGATTCTAACGCGGAGCAGGGGGCCGAGTTCATTAATATCAAACAGATACGCAGTCGGCAAAAGAATTTATTTGGAAAAACAAGTCATGAAAAAAAAATGACCAGCTAACTGTTCTCCAACCAATGTCAGACATTTTCTTCACTTTATTTTCGTTTAGCAGACACTGTGGCCAACGATTAGAATTTCTTCTTCTTCTTCTTCTTCTTCTTCTTCTTCTTCTTCTTCTTCTTCATAATGAGAGCAGCTGTGCCCTTCGTCTTTAGGAATAAACCGAAGGTTAATCATCTACCCTACATGTTATGGGGCACGGTGGCTTAGTGGTTAGCACGTTCGCCTCACACCTCCAGGGTCGGGGGTTCGATTCCCGCCTCCGCCTCGTGTGTGTGGAGTTTGCATGTTCTCCCCGTGCCTCGGGGGTTTCCTCCGGGTACTCCGGTTTCCTCCCCCGGTCCAAACACATGCATGGTAGGTTGATTGGCATCTCTGGAAAATTGTCCGTAGTGTGTGTGTGAGTGAATGAGAGTGTGTGTGTGCCCTGTGATGGGTTGGCACTCCGTCCAGGGTGTATCCTGCCTCGATGCCCGATGACGCCTGAGATAGACACAGACTCCCGTGACCCGAGAAGTTCGGATAAGCGGTAGGAAATGAATGAATGATTAAATGACGGCCGATTTCTATATAGACCAAGCTATAGATTCACTGCTGCTTGATGTGATTAAAGAAAATGATGAAACTCTGCTTACATCATCAATTTTGAGCTTAAGGGATATTTTTTCTGTTGCCATTCAGAGAAGCGTTGTAGAATAGCTCACACTCTGACTGACAAAACATCTGACAGAACTTTACCGTCGGCCATCTTTGTTCGTAGTTCCAGTAAACTTTGTGAATTTTTCTCTTTTGCGACAGCAAAAATCAAGACCCTATTTTTTTTAGCCTCGCACCTTCATCGCTGGACAAATATCTGCACATCTAAAGCTTTTAGCATACACTTCGTACAGCATGTTACAAAACAGACTTTTATTTCTCCTCAGGGCCTGTGCACATATGTCTTCGTAGCTTCTCAGAAACCCATTTGGATGAATGAATTGTGTCTAGCACAGGATATTAGAGGAATGAGTACCCCATGGGTTAAACTTCCCAGAGGGCTGCTCTGTCTTCTGTGCTATTTTTTGATACGATTAGAACCAGATGCCCATCGAGCTCTGCGAGATACCATCCCGGGCCTCAGACATGAAGATTGGGAGCTGCTCACTCATGACACTGTAATTCATCTGAGGTTCAGGAGGCTGATAGATAAGGACCACCATGTAGAGCGATCACTGGAGTGCACTTCATATCCGTTTAGCTTTTTTACCTGCCAGGTTTTGCACGCTATTTGTCAAAGTAAAGCTACAGAAGAGCATATTGTGTGTCACATATGTGGAATTGGGAAGCAAACCAACGTAGGCCTTAAAAGAATGGGAAAAGAATGATAGCAGTAATTTTATTTAATTTTTTTTATTTTTAGTTCCTAAAAACAACCAGCATTAAAAACGACAAATGTCTAAGAGTAGGAAAAACGATGCTTTAAATTTTATGATGGATAAAAATCTGAATGCGTGTTTACTTTATGTTATTAAAATTGGCAACAATCAAACAACACGTGATGTAAATTACACAAAGGTGGAAGGAGGGGCGGGGTTTATGGGTGGAGTTAATGTTTATACCTTCGTTAACATTGTCTTTCATTTAATAAATTAAATTTTGACACATTTTTATAGCATCATAATAAAAATTAGTACATAAAAATAATGAAAGCTTGCTGAAGGGGAATTTACAGGGTGGAGTTAGAAGCATTTATTATCGCCACATATACATTACAGCACAGTGGAATTCTTTTCTTCATATACATACCCCAACTGAAGAGGTCGGGGTCAGAGTGCAGGGGCAGCTATGATACAGCGCCCCTGGAGCAGGGAGGGTTAAGGGCCTTGCTCAAGGGCCCAGCTGTGGCAGAGCCTTAACCAGTTGAGCCACCACTGACCCCCTGGCTTGGTCCGGTGGAGGGGTGGAGTTAGGTGGAGTTAGGGGTGGAGTTAGTTAGTCTGTTAGTCTGTTAGTTAGTTAGTTAGTTAGTGGAGTTAGTTAGTTAGTTCTTACAGCTTTATTTATGACTTCTTTTATATAAAAATGCAGAAATTTGTTTGAATTCATATCAATTCCTTTTTTTTTAAATAATTTTAAACTGAATTTATTATTATTATGATTATTATTATTATTATTATTATTATTATTATTATTATTATTATTATTTTGAAATGGATTTTCTAGACACCCCCCCCCTTATATTTTGAACATTTTGAATCTAAGAAAACATAAATGAATAAACTTAAATAATTTTTTATGTTTTTTTTTTTTGTTTGTTTGTTTTTTTTTTCAGGTTTGTTCGCTGACTGGCTGTGATTTAATTTTATACCTTTAATTTTTTAATCATAAAACCTATGACTAATGACATAATATTTTTTCGAAAGCTTAATCGATAATGAAATCTCGATCTATAATTTGTCTAGCGGTGTTCTGCTTTTAAAGTGACCTCGTCGGTCGATCTCAAATCTTTACTGAGAATAAAGAAAAATGAAGGAGAGATTTTTTTTTCTTCTTCTCATGATATGTTTTCATATCTCAAGATATGTTAAAAATCTATATTTTAGTAATTATATTTGAAGTTAATGTGGAATTATCGTGTTTTATATGTTTTATTTGAGGTTTTTTTTTTCAGTTTTAGATGCAAAACACACCCAGCTTTTAGCGAAGTGCATTCTCGATGCGTTTAAGATATCTTTTAACGTCGTATCCATATTTGTAAACGTCACGTCGTTAAAAATAGCAATTACGCTGCATATTTAAACGGATTAGCTCTTTAGCTCGGCCGGTAGCCTCGCGCTGTTTCGGTGAAGAAACCTCTGACACAGACTGCTGCAGATCATCCTGATGTGCACCTCGAAGGAAAACAAGCGAGCCGAGTTAGCATTCCAGCACGCGGCAGTTGTTCATTTCCATGTGGGTCCTGTCTCCATGTGGAGGAGATGAGCTGGGAGTTTATAAAATCTTTTTTAAATCCCATCAGGGGAGTTTATGAATGATAATAAATACCATATATCATGTTGCTTTTTCGCACTACCCTCTCCCTTCTCCCATACACACACACACACACACACACACACACACACACACACACACACACACACACACTTTACTATTCTTATCCTATCAGAAGACTGTCCATCGACATAGTTATTGCTGCAGCTAATTAATTAATTAATTACTTTTAAATAAAATGTGCTTTTATTATGAGGGTTGTTTTCCTCATGTGGACCAGCCAAGTGTCCCCACAAGGTCAGCACTTACTCCCCAGCAAGATTTAAACCCTCACATCACATTACACACACACACACACACACACACACACACACACACACACACACACACACACACACACACCACTATTTCCTAGTGCATATTAAATAGATGTTGAGGTGTTCCAGAGCCAGAAAGACAGACCTCTGTAATATACAGCTTTAAAGCAGCAGTGGGCTTTAAGCCATGAGGTTTTATTACTGCTGCGTTAAAGAGACTGAGTCCAGATAACGCATTCCTCTCAAGACGAGCTTTTAAGAAGAGGAAGAAGAAGGTAACGTGACGATGTGACTCAAGCCTGATGGCTTACAGAGGTCAAGCGGAGCAGGATGTGTCGACGATTACCGCATGAGTTTCTGCACCAAGCCTTTTAACATACAGTACACACACCTCACACTGGGGGAGGGAACGGGGTGTTTTACGTCTTACATGCCTGTATTGTATTATATTGTGTTCTCAATATGATATCAGTGACATGCGTGATATCAGTGATATTACATCACAAAAACACCTGAACCTCATAAGGATACACACTAGGATGAGGTACTTTTATTTTGGCATCCAGCTAATGACTATATGCTACGCGTCAATCAAACGAGGTCAGATAAGCGGCTAATCGTTACGTTTTAGCACGCAAACGTTTCAGGGTAGAATAGTGTCAGTTCATCATCTGTGCTAACTTTCTCACGCTACATAAAGTAGTTAGCACTCCAGCTACTATAGTGTGCTACAGCTACGTCACCAAGTAACTACAGTAAAATCCTGCAGAACATTTAAAGGCATGAACTACTTCCAATTCGAAAAGCATGAGCTAGTGCAAGTTAGCCCGCTTTCTTTTTTAATTCCAGGTTTGACTCGCACCGATTACAGAAGAAAGTAGCTAGACATAAATTAGCTAGGCAACTAATTACGGGTTATAGTTTAGCTAATGGTGACAGCGAATTAGATCATTTCGTTCCGATTTCTTCGTTAAGGAGCTACGTATCGTCAGACGTATATGTGGGCGATATAAACTTACAGAGAACGAATGACAATCTCAGAAAAAAATATAGAGTCTCTTTAAGGAACCAAAAGACTTTTCAACACGAAAACACAACGTCGTTTAATTTCATCATATAAAAACGTCTTTATTTTAATTTCAAGATTTTCACACGATTTCGACCCGCTTATTTTTTTCCTCTGTATTTTTCCAATTCTGAATACACGATAAACACAATAAAGCGTTTACACTACAGAGTAAAGAATTTAATCTCCCATAAACTGCTCTGGAAAATAATCAACAACTTGTAACTCCAGTAAATGGTGCTACTCTTAACTGTTAACTGTTTGACTTCACGTGATTTATTCCCCTTAAACCGCAGCAATTTGCCGAATATATATATATACACACACACATATACACATATATATATATATATATATATATATATATATATATACACACACACATATACACATATATATATAATATAAATATATATATATATATATATATATATATATATATATATATATATATATAAATAAATGATGTCATAATTGTATAAATATTTAAATATTTATCTATATTCATAAATAAAACGGGGGTCACGGTGGCTTAGTGGTTAGCACGTTCCCACCTCCGCCTTGTGTGTGTGGAGTTTGCGTGTTCTCCCCGTGCCTCGGGGGTTTCCTCCGGGTACTCCGGTTTCCTCCCCCGGTCCAAAGACATGCATGGTAGGTTGATTGGCATCTCTGGAAAATTGTCTGTAGTGTGTGAGTGTGTGAGTGAATGAGAGTGTGTGTGAGTGTGTGTGCCCTGTGATGGGTTGGCACTCCGTCCAGGGTGTAGCTTGCCTCGATGCCCGATGACGCCTGAGACAGGCACAGGCTCCCCGTGACCCGAGAAGTTCGTATAAGCGGTAGAAGATGAATGAAAGAAAAATGATGGTAAGAATTTTTTCCATGCTTGTTGAATATAATATAGAATATAATTTACCACAGTTCAGGTTCATGGTTCCTGCTGAATCAAAGCGTGTAACCTGGGCTGATTGTATGTGTGTGTTTGTCGGACATTTCCTTTAGTTAGCATGTGTTTCTGGGTCTGAAGCTGGTGTCTGTAGACAAGCTGGATCTCTGTTTTTCTTCATCTATGTTCCTCAGCTCCAGGGTGTTTTGTGCGAAGTGGAGATGTTAAGCACTGGATGACTAAACAGATGTGTTTGACTTCCACGCAAAGTTTACAGGATCTCGAAATGCAATCTTCTCATCAGGCAGCTGAAAGATGAGTTTGAGGCGATTATTAAAGCTTTCTAGATACACTCAGAAGAGTGACTAAGCTAATTTTGTTTTCACAAGCGTTCTAATGCTTTTCATCCCCCCCAAAAAATGTAAAAATGTACTCTTGACAGGATTTTATCAAAACAAGAATCCCCTAAAACGCTGCCATTGAAAATAAATACAGCTTGGCTACGGAGAGATTTTTGTTTTCTGTTTACTGAGTGCTGGTGCGTGTGTTGATAATTAATCAAGTGGGTCATTAAGGTGTTTGGATCCCAGTTCATAACGTTCTCGAGGGTCCGTCCTCGGACCTTGGGTGGAAAACAGCCGATCACTCTGTTGGTTGATCAGAGGCATGTACTTCATTTTCAAAAATAAGTGCACACACGTGGCGAGGGTTCGGTTCTCGACATGGAAAAGTACACAGTCTGAATGTTTGCTGGACAGCAGGTGGTGTGTGTGTGTGTGTGTGTGTGTGTGTGTGTGTGTGTGTGTGTGTGTGTGTGTGTGTGTGTGTGTGTGTGTGTCAATACTTTAATTATAAAATACTTCATTATTAATACAAATAGTATTCATTCATTCATTCATTCATTCATTCATCTTCTACCGCTTATCCGAACTTCTCGGGTCACGGGGAGCCTGTGCCTATCTCAGGCGTCATGGGGCATCGAGGCAGGATACACCCTGGACGGAGTGCCAACCCATCACAGGGCACACACACACTCTCATTCACTCACACACACACACACACACACTACGAACAATTTTCCAGAGATGCCAATCAACCTACCATGCATGTCTTTGGACCGCGGGAGGAAACCGAGGTACCCGGAGGAATCCCCCGAGGCACGGGGAGAACATGCAAACTCCACACACACAAGGTGGAGTCGGGAATCGAACCCCCAACCCTGGAGGTGTGAGACGAACGTGTTAACCAATAAGCCACCATGCCCACCTCAAATAGTATTTAATTTAATTTCATTAAATACTATTTGTATTAATAATGAAGTATTTTATAAATAAAATATTAAAGTATTTGGTCATTTTTTAAGAAATTTTAAAAATAAAGTATTTTATTATTGCCAGACTTAAATATTATCATTTTAAATAGATTTTTTATTCTATCAATTGTTGTCGGTATAATAATAATAATAATAATAATAATAATAATAATAATAATAATAATAATAATAATAATAATAATGCTTCATTTTTAGTTTTAGCATCTTTTAAAAAATATATTTCTATGTACATTTTACTGTTTGTTTGTTTGTTTGTTTGTTTGTTTGTTTGTTTGTTTATTTATTTATTTATTTATTTATTTATTTATTTATTTATTTTTACTGTTTATCCAGAGCTCTTAATTTTACTGCCTCTGTATCTGTGTGGATGTAAAGGTAATGTAAATGATCTACATAAATCCTAGCGAGCCACTCACCAGGCAGTTACTATGGATGAATAAATGAAAGATGAATTCGTTCTGTCCTGACTCACGTTCATGTTCCTAAGCTTCCTTTCCTGGAAATGAAAAAAAAAAACTAAATAAATTTGGTGTCCTGTGGAAACCCAGCACATGTCTAGTCCAAAGCCGATCTCTGACAGAGCAACCAAACAACACGTCTCCTATTTATTTCCGTCCTACTTGTGTATACATTCATGTCCCTAGCACTCAGGCATGTTCTGTGCACAATTAGTGACAAAATTATGCATAGTTGTTAAATGGCGTCTACATTCAAATATTTGGTTTTATTGCGACCACAGATTATAGTGTTGCTCTAGAACCAGATTTCCCCAAATTTCCCCCAGAAAGTCCAAGACACACATCTGTCAGGGAAAAGCTGATCCACACCACATTCTGGTCTGATTAAGTATGTCACCGAGTGCTGTTTCCTCAGCATCTGAGGAACTTGTCTTCCAGTCCCCAAGAGGGCCCAATCATCATGGATGTCTCTCTTGGTTCTCAAAATAACCAGCCTCCTCTTTAGCATAAATTCTTCCACAAAGACATCGTCATGACCTGACTAGCGCATCGAGTTCGGCGGCCCGAATTCGGCTCGAGCGAGCGTGCAGCCCCGGATATGGTCCACTTGAGAACATTCCCGGTGTTGTCTGCAACATTGTAAGTCACGGAAAGCTTTGGACGTCAACGAGCGAAGAGACGCACACCTCCTCCATCCAAGCACATGAAGATAGAGCGACATCGTCGTTGTCCCATCGCCGACAAATAACTCGTATGCATGCAGGGAAAACACTCGCGTTCTGGAAAGCATCTGCCATCTTCTTCCATAGTATCAAACAGAATTAGTCCCTGTAAGTAATGAGATACATGAAAGGAGGATCGTGCTTCTAAGCTTTTCCAGTGCAGGCAGTGCATGTCTTGTGGTGATAAACTACTTCCATTGCAACATCTGTACATGCGCCTTTTCCAGACCCTGGCAGCCCATAAAACATCGCTTTGCGTCATCGCTGTGTCTTGGTAGCGTCATGATCGCAAAATGGTTTCAACGTGCCCGTGTTCAGGTGACCCGACCAGTTTGTTCCCCTATCCATCCATGAAGGTTATCTTTACCGTATATACCGAAGTGCTGCTAGTTTTTCTCTGACAGCTTTAAATTAATTCGCTCATTATGATATATCATCGTTTCTATAGCGACAGCTCATTCACTTGGGTGGATTCTGGACCTAACGAATTCTAAAGACAAATTCTTTCGGTCCCTGGAGAACGTGAAGAAATCCTCAACCGTCTGAATCGTTTTCTTGTATATTCGCCGAACAGCAGCCCGATTCCCATCGACATCCTTCACAGACGAGCCGACGGACTTCCCCATTCATCATCGTACCCGCACCAGGGGTGAATTTAAGGGCTGGAGGGTTTGGGGGCAGAAGCCAGCTGGTGGTGAGATGTTTTATAAACTAATCCTCTTATCATGATCGCTCTTCTCTACACATGGCTTCACCTGGCAGGATGGTGAGAGAGAGAGAGAGAGATAGAGAGCTGTGTGAGAGCTTCACCTGGGCCGGGAGCAGAGCTTCACCCTGCATGTGCTGTTTACATTTATCTGTTAGATTGCCCTCAGTGGTCCAGCATCTTCCTTATCTCTACTCGCATTCTTCTCTGTCTTTTCAAGCTGCTAAGGCGTGCGTGACAAAGTGACAGTGAGTTTGCGAAAAGAAAAAAATAAAATAAAAGAGAGTCGCATTCATTTCGCAGGAACAGGTTTTTTTTTAACAAACACACACTCCTTCACTCTTCTCCATCTTTCGATTGTGCAATTCCATACGTCACACGTCCGCATGCAGGTTTGCAAAACGTCAGGCGATGGGTTCATGCGTTTATTGTTTTTTTTCCCCCTTCTGATGCCTGTCTGAACATGTTCTTCATGATGTTCTCAAGGTAAGAATTTATACCATATACAGCTGAGCTAATTGCAGCCCTCCGGTTTGCTTTTATATGTCATATGTCAAGGCGTTACTCCGTCACCAAACCTGAAACAGGAAGTGGGTCACTGAGAGTACATACCTGCTGTGGAATGCACCATGAACCGAACTGATCGAAGAGAACCCAGAAAAAAGACTTCACCCACAAAAAATAAATAAATAAATAAAATAACGAAAGTGTGGAAAGGTCCCCACTGTGACTCGCTCGTGTGGTAGTCGCTCAGAATATCCTGCTTTAACGAAGAAGCGTCATCAAAGCCGATTCGATTCATCTTTGTCCTTCGAATTTCTATCTTTAGTATCGAGTTCCGAGCAGAAGCCTGGCCTCAAACACACACCGAGACGATTTCAAGATGTTCAGAGCGTAGGCTGATAGCGAAAACGTTTTCCTCGTTGTTTCACCACGACTGCAGAGAAATTTGTTTCTGACAATAAGAAATTTAAGAGTGCTAATAACTTAAACATGTCACTCTGTGGGAAACATATGGAATCATTCGTCGAAGTGTGAGAAGAAGATCAACAGCTCATGGCTCTGGAATACCTTGATTTGGAAGTAAGGTTAACTCCGTCTGTGACTCTTCTCCTTCACTCTTCTCCATCTTTCCTTGTCTCGAGTGGCCCGTGAGGCCGTACGGTATACGGACATGAACACGGATAGTATAAGTTCCCGGTCCATCCGTCTGTCCGCAGGAACATCTAACTGTATGAGATACTGAACAGGAGCATGGTAAAGCTTTTGTGTGTATGGTTTGAACTAGGATTTTTTTGAAATGCTAAAAGACTGGAAATGGTGATGTTTGTGGTCTTTGGTTACCTGCAGATGTTTGTGCTGAGACGCACGTGTCAGTCGTGCACCCACCTGCAGCCCAGCTCAACTGCTCACGTTGTGTCTCAGAGGTAAGCGTTACCTGTCCTCTATTTGTCCTCTATCTGTCCTCTGTTTCTCCAGCGATGCCGCAGACTAGGAGTCTAGTACAGCAAAATTGGCCATGCTGTCCGTGTGGGAGGGACTTATTGTCTCTCTCTTGTCAATCACAGTGACAACAGCCAATCATGGCCATCTGTAAGCTCCTGTATGTGGAAGAGGGCAATTAGAAGACGAATAGAGGGAAGACAGAGGACAGATAGAGGACAAATAGAGGACAGGTAGCACACGTGTCAGTCATGCACCCACCTGCAGCCCAGCTCAACCACAACCTCGATACTCTTCATCTGTCCTCTATCTGTTCTCTATCTGTCCTCTATCTTCCCTCTATTTGTCCTCTACCTGTTCTCTATCTTCCCTCTATTTGTCCTTTATCTGTCCTCTATCTTCCCTCTATTTGTCCTTTATCTGTCCTCTATCTTCCCTCTAATTGTCTTCTACTTGCCCTCTTCCACATACAGGAGCTTACAGATGCCCATGATTGGCTGTTGTAAATGTGATTGACAAGACAGAGACAATAAGCCCCTCCCACCCAGACAGCATGGCCAATTTTGCTTTTGCACTAGCCTCCTGGTCTGCAGCATCGCTGGAGAAACAGAGAACTCTTTTATATATTTTTTTCACTCAGTAGCTTAAATTCCATTCTTAAACCCTATTCAGCCTCGATTAGTTTGACATAAAGTAATTACAAGTGTATCTCTCTCTTTCTCTCTCTCTCTCTCTCTCTCTCTCTCTCTCTCTCTCTGGGATTTTTAATTTTATCCTAAGTCCAAATCTATCCTAGATATTTTCTGCACACTCCTCTGTCTGGAAAGTAGAAAAACTTTCACAAAATGCAGGTCATATAATGACATTGTGAATTTCTACATTATTAAGCATTCTGGTAAATCCAGTGATGAAGATTTATGCGGTACGTTAGGGTCATGTGATCTCAGCAATCATCCTTTCCGAATCTTACCGTACTCTGACGTCCTGGTCCAGACGATTTCCCGTCGTTTTACAAATCGCTTGTGATGGATATCATCAGAGGAGAATGTGAGTATTATAAATATAAAACAAGATCAGAATTCTCAACAGATCCAAATCTCAACTTTGCCAAGAAGTTTCTTAAGAAAAGTTGAGAATAGGCAGATTTCCGACACCGATGCACTTAAAGATTTCTATGACATATCTAGATGAACAAGGTTATGAAGGGTTAAAGCTACGACGGATACATTCCAGAGGAACTGCAACAGCGTTTACGGCATACGGATTTAGCCAGAAAGAATTTTTGAAAATCTTTATACCGGCCATAGAGCGTTAAAAAAAGCATCGGAAGGCTATCTGATAGCTAGCCATCGCTAAAGCTATCCGGTTTACGATTTCGTTTTGGACGTGTCTCTCGTCCGGTTGTGTCTGACTTGAAATCGTTCCACGTTTCCAAAATGCTCATCGAGGGAAAAGACCCGTCTATAAGAACGTCGGAGACGCAACACTTTCCCTACGCTATCGCTGTTATTTATCTCCACGCTGAACCGACACAGACAGCCGTTCAATCGAGTGTAAGTTACATCACTTTCTCTCAACTTGGCCTCTGTTTATGATATAATATCCCCGAGGTGTTTGAATTCACGTGAGTTACTGAAGGCTCTGGAAGATGTTTCTGCAACATGCACCGCGCGGCTCGTTTCTGGCCGATCTCGAGCGCGTGATTTATGTATTCGCTATTAGCATGTTCAAGAAGAGCGTTCTCTCTCGACCCTCCACCCAGCCCCTCAAACACGCATTTATCTTCTACACATCACATGGCTGGGTTAGGCTTTCAAATCAGCTCATTTCCCACGAGCGCTTCTATACACTTAGAGTCCCGACGCTACAGCAGTTCATTTGTCTGCGTGTTCATCAGGCGTAAAAGTAATGTGTACTGGCTTAGTGCTTTTTACATTATGAATTCCCACGTATTTGGGCGGAGTACGGCGTTTTTTTGGATAACGGCGGGGGTGTTCTCAGCTCTCTGCGATGTAGCAAGTTTCTGCAGACAGACTCGGGTGAGAAAGAGAGAGAGAGAGAGAGAGAGAGAGAGAGAGAGAGAGAGAGAGAGAGAGAGACCAGTCGTTTATTGATAGCAGGTGGTTGCGCATGCCGAGGCAATAACGACAACCAGCTGCGAAGCCGTGATTTCGCCAAATGCCTGGTCTGCAGAGCGGATATAAATAAATAAATTAATTAAGTGCTTCGATGTGGATCCCTCTCTGCATCATTTGTAGCTTTATTTTTTATTCTTTATTTTTTTTGCATTTTCGTCTTAGCCAATCAAGACGTGAATTAATAGCAGATGATTATCAAGCACTCCGTCTTGTAAAAATGAGAGAGAGAGAAAAAAAAAAAAGGTGCGAGGCCTTTATATGTCATGCCAGAAAGAATTGCTCTGTAATCTCTGGTCCGATAAAACACCTTAAGATGCAGAGCATGAAGAGAGATTTATACTTCCTAATAATAAAAGCAGGCCTGGAAAACATGCCCATCTGGTTGTAACAGATCTGACAGTAGAGTTGGGAGGAAGAGTGAATGTGATAAAGCTCGTATTAGCTCTATAGGGTCTTTTTTTCCCCGCTCATCGTCTGGCCTTTACAAACGTCTCACGGCGCACTCTCGCTCCACGTAGTTAGTGAGTGTAATCAGACGAGGGATTAAAGTAGCCATCGGTACGGGCGAGACGAGCCGCTTTGCTACATCTGTGTCTGAGGCGTTACCGTCGCTCGGCGAAACCTGTCGTCAAGGAAAACTCCAAGTATTTACAAGAAACTGAAATGCAAACAAGTTTCATATGTCTCACGTGCACCACATTTTTTTACAAAATCCCCTCTGCCCAGTGAATGGTTTTGGCAACGATGACATATTTGGAACATATGCGATGAGAAAAGTGGCCATATGGTGCAGATCTGAAAACCCTGGGCCTGGGCTTTGAGCTGACACTAACAACTAAACGAGGGTGATTTTATGCTAATCAGCAATTTATCTATGACAAATGTTGTGCCGAGGTTATCTGATGACATTTCCAGCAATGTTAACGTTCGTGAACATTCCTGCAACCTTATTTTAGAAGCATTAACACAATGTTGTTAGCAACATTCTCATTACATTCGTGAGGCTTAGAGCAAACGCTTGTAAAATATAATGCCAGGTTGATTACGTTCACGCTAGCGAGTGAAGAGTCGCGAGTGTGTGCGTGGTTTGTCTGTTGTTCCTTGTAGGCGTGGCCTGTATATATGATGATTGATGATCTCATCTGCGATGCAGGTATGACATAAAAAAAAAGTAAAAAAAAAAAAAAAACAACACATACCTTTTAATGCACCCTCTTGACTGCAAAACTGAGAGAGAAGCTAGAGAGTCATGGTTATGCCTTTAGAGTGCACCCCTATCAATACGCTGGGGTCGAGACGGGATTAAACAAGGAGCTGACGTTCTGCTCTCAGCAGCAGCTCCGACCCTGCCACTCACACTAATGAATAGGAGCCCTGATCACTAATCGTACTCTCAGGGTCCTAAAGAGGTGCAGTGGGCCTCCCATAGGGAACTCAGCTCAAGCCCCGCCCACACTGATATCGATCTTTTTGAAAACGTAGCTTAATACCCACCGTCCTTTTTATTTTATTTTATTTTATTATTTTTTTATTTTTATGGCACTGAAAATGCTGTTTTTTTGTTTTTTTTGTTTTGTTTTTTGTTTTTTTATGAACTAAAGTGACCGTTTCTCGATCGTGGTCATTATTTTGTGGACTGTAACTCGTTATCGATTGTGAACTCACACAATTTAATTTCTCAAACCTATAGACCAAGATCCAAAGAAGCGCTTAGTAATAACAGCAGTTTTAGCTGAATGTTCGATGAAACACGTCGCTACTGGGAAGGTTGCCATGTTCATGTCTGAAGCCTCATTATAATTCATCCGTTCATCTTCTACCGCTTATCCGAACTTCTCGGGTCACGGGGAGCCTGTGTCTATCTCAGGCGTCATCGGGCATCGAGGCAGGCTACATACTGGACGGAGTGCCAACCCATCACAGGACACACACACTCTCATTCACTCACACACACACACACACACACTATGGACAATTTTCCAGAGATGCCAATCAACCTACCATGCATGTCTTTGGACCGGGGGAGGAAACCGGAGTACCCGGAGGAAACCCCCGAGGCACGGGGAGAACATGCAAACTCCACACACACAAGGCGGAGGTGGGAATCGAACCCCCAACCCTGGAGGTGTGAGGCGAACGTGCTAACCACTAAGCCACCATGGCCCACCTCATTATAATTTTTTTATTTTATTTTCTTGTCTGGATTTTTGATTTCAACAAGGGAACAAATACAGCCTGAAAACTTTTGGGACCAATTTCTTCCAAACTAATGTTATCATGCATGCAGTTAGTTTACCATATTTACCGATATTCCACTTCTCAAGCAGCACCAGACTTTGACATTTCCAGTTGTGTCAGTTTAAAAACCAGACCCTGTGTATCTCCCCCTCCTCCATCTACCCTTCCCTCCTCCTTCTCCTCCTCCTCTCCCTTTTCTAAAACCTTCTCTCATTTCATCCAAACCACAAGCATGTTACTGAATGACTGATGGCTGGACGGACGGGTGATTAAATGAATATATCGCTCATTTAACGTGAGCTGACATTCTTGCCCTTCGAGCGGTGTGTTGCAGTCGGTGCAGCTGGCACCGGCACTCACTCGTGGCTTCTTTTTCACTTTTCCGAAAGTTTCGAGAAAGTGTTCTTGGCTATGAGGCAAGTTGGAGATACTGTGCCATAAATGCCAGGGCTTGTTTACTCAGGGCAGTAAACGCCACCGGGGCAGTTAAGTGGCCTTCTGCCTAATTCTCTGTGGTAAAATAAAAATGCCACGGTCCATTGGGATATTGATGCGTCAGTCATTTTGATTGGCAGACAGCAGGGGTGTGGTAAGGAAACTGCGTTTTTTTCCGTAGGCACTTTTTTCCTGCATCGACACAGAATTCTTGCAGGATATCGGTTATTTTCCTAAACCAGTAATTACGAAGTGCTTCCCGTGTGTGAGACCTTCAGGAAGGCTGCTAACCTTTAATACGGACGTTCGACCTAGAGCCTGTAAGCCTTCTTACTTACTGACCGTTATTCTTCTTTAGAAACCCGTCCATTTTTCCTGGCTTTCATGAGCAGCTTTCTCACGTGTGACAGTCAGATGCTCTTAAAGCCGGTTGGACTCCGTATCATCGTGGAGTTGTCTTCCCATCTCTCTCTCTCTCTCTCTCTCTCTCTCTCTCACTCTCTCTCTTTCTCATTTCTCTCTCCTTCATTTTTTGTCCTGTAACTCAGACGCCCCAGGCAGCCGCGAGGGCTGACGGACATCAGTATCGTACAGCGAAAAAGTCTGCAGCGCTCCCACTTTTTTCCCAAACGTTTCTCTCTTCGAATTCATCCATCACCTCGATTCTGCCTCATTATCTGCTACTCAACAGCCTTAAACAGCAGCCGCCGATCCCCCCGAGTACGCAGGGACAATATAACGTATGCAACCTGATGGATCTACCAGAGAGGAGGAGAGAGGGGAAATAAATCTCCGGCATATTCAAACGGCAATAAAAAGCAAAGCGACGATTCACAAATACGTTAAAAAATGAGCCGATGTGCCGTTTCCCCCACCACCACCACCGCCACCACCCGTTTCCCCTCACTTTTCCTGCCTGATTTATTTAACAGGACCGGCTGTAATTGAGTCTCTGTAGGATTTTAATATGAAGTTATAATCTGAGTCGGGCCTGTTAGCCAGGTTTGAACCACATGTTTAAAAGCAAACACTGTGAATCGCAGAAAGCCGGTTCTGAATGATTTCACTGTAAATGCAGGATAAATGAAAGGGCCAGGGGTTGATTTGGTCCATCTCTCGTCTCACAGCTTGTTTGTAGACTCGAGTCACGGGATCGGACCGATCTAAAAATCATATTTTAATGATGTGCTAAGCTTCGGGTCGTAAGGATAAATATCAGGATAGTGAAACTTTAATTAACGTGGTTCAGGAGGTTTGGTTGAAGCTCGATTCGAGGAGTCGATCCAAGGTGACTTTTCCACATCGACACAGCGAGCTTGAGCTAACATGTCTCATCACCAGCGTCGAGCTAGCCGAGCCGCGGCATGACGAAAACGCCTCACGTGTCCGTGTACGTACGTTTCTAAAGCACAAACGGTTTTATTTTTTTCGACAGCTAACAGAAGAGCCGCTCGCTAACGTGCCTGCCAAGCAACAGGCCGTGGAAGTGGAGATGAAAAGATGAAAGGCTTTTTTTATACCTCAGGTATACGGTGATATCGAGAGGGTGCTGGTGGCATCTCGTAAACTTTTCGTTTCCGCACCATTGAGTTAATGGATTTATCCTGACTTGTTTATACGAAAGAGTTTACGCTTCAAACCGATTTTGGCTCATGCTATTAAAGTATGCAGATGTAGACGCACACCGTGAAGTTGAACACAGCTCGGAGTACAACAGGATTTTAAGGTTTTAACATTAAAATATACCGTTTGTGCTTTCTTTACTACTCACATGCTATGGGTGATGCTGATTATGTGGACAATGTGGGATTTCCTGCAAGACAACAAGTCATTTCAGGGTCGGAAATGACCGGTGAATACCATACCGATATGGTTCACCACCAATATTCAGTCAGTCAGTCGTGGCCTAATGGTTAGAGAGTCTGACTCCTAACCTGAAGGTTGTGGGTTCGAGTGAGGTGCCCTTGAGCAAGGCACCAAACCCCCCCAAATGCTCCCCGGGCGCCGCAGCATAAATGGTTGCCCACTGCTCCGGGTGTGTGTTCATGTTGTGTGTGTGTTCACTGCTGTGTGTTAGCACGTTCGCCTCACACCTCCAGGGTCAGGGGTTCGATTCCCGGTCCAAAGACATGCATGGTAGGTTGTTTGGCATCTCTGGAAAATTGTTCGTAGTGTGTGAGTGTGTGAGTGAATGAGAGTGTGTGTGTGCCCTGTGATGGGTTGGCACTCCGTCCAGGGTGTATCCTGCCTCGATGCCCGATGACGCCGAGATAGGCACAGGCTCCCCGTGACCCGAGGTAGTTCGGATAAGCGGTAGAAGATGAATGGATGAACGAATAAATAAATAGAATCAAAATCTTACACTATGGAATGCCATTGAGGTAAAAAATGACACTATGTACGAATGGATAAACTGTAATTAATTCTCTATCGTATCATCCAAGAACATCCGAGGAGGTCTTCCGAGGTGACATGTTTAAACTGTAGATATCTCGAAGACCAAAAATATAAAACAATAGATGAAGTAATGATCCTGGTTCAGTTACTTTACGGGACGGGCGCATCATATCAATCACGAACAACAACAACCCAAAATATTGAATTAAAAGCACGTTTGAAGTTTTAAGTCACGATAATAAGATGTTAATCTTAATTTTATTACCAAAGTAACCTGGTTTCTGTTCTAATGTTCACATTAAAACATTAAAAATCGTCTCATCTCAACAGTTTGTCTCACTGTCAGAGATATCCTGAGTCAGCGCTGGACTATATTACCCATCAGCCCCTTGCTACATGTTTTATTAAAACTCACACCTGTTTCTCGTTTGATTTCTCCACTCTTTGAGTTCTGCTTTCTGGGTATGTCTCATAGTCTCATCCTCTTCATGCGACATACTCGACAAAATAAATACACATTTATAAGGGCAAGTCGTTTATTACGCATTTATTGGGGCAAGTTGTGGCCTAACGGTTAGAGAGTCTGACTCGTAATCCTAAGGTCGTGGGTTCGGTGCCTTGAGCAAGGCACCGAACCCCCCCCAACTGCTCCCCGGGCACCGCAGCATACTGTAAATGGCTGCCCACTGCTCCGGGTGTGTGTTCACAGTGTGTGTGTCTGAATATGGGTCACCGTACTTAGCCGTATGTCACGTCACTTTAAGTCCGTTTTTTTTCTAGAGGTCCTTTTAAAATCTGAAGCTTTCAACACGACACACGTTACTCAAAACGTCACTGAAGCTGCTCACTATTTCAGATCCCACATGGACATTAGTACTATATATTGGAATTCCAGGTCCCGGGGAAGTTCACAGAGAGATCGTTCAGATCGTGATGATGGAGGTAAAAACATATTTTTTATCCTGTGAGTTTCTTTTTCAGTCCTGTGCTATCTCTCTTTCTCTCTTTCTTTCTCTCTCTTCTACCCTTTCCAGAGTCCAAATGAACAAGATGTTCCTTTTGAGCAACACCATGACTAACAGGAAACATTGTCGATGTGCGCTTTACACAAAACATTTCATCATCGCCGTGCTGCAGAACGATACATTGGCACGGATCCAAAAGAAATGCATCTACCCCGTTGGTTGATAAATACATATCATGAAAAAGTGTGAAGCAAGTACTTTCTCCTCCTCTTCCTCTTCCTTATGAAGGTGTGACGTAAAACATCTACTTAATCGTATTATTGGCTTCTCCGGTCAAAACTTCAGTAAAAAAGGGCGGCCGGATTCATGATATATGAGCGCATCAGGGGAAAAAGTTCATCTCAGAAATTCCATCTCGGATCCCGTCTTGGCCGTGGACTCCGTCTAGTGTCGAGCGCATGTGTGTTTTATAATTCACAGGGCATTTAATAGATATGTGTCTTTGAACACGGGACAAACTCTGCGCTCCTCACACGAAGTTCGGGCTTTGGCTCGCTAGCTCCATACCACAAGCTTTATTTCTTTAACCGAGGCTGTAATTCGAAGCGTACTGAAAATGATTACCACCATATAATTCATTACAGTACAAGCGAAGAAATGATAAGACGTTAATTATGACTTACGCTAGTGTTTTGCTGCGTCGCTGCATCACTGGGACACTTCTAACGTCCGATAGATGAACAATCTGTTCGTACAGTATGTAGCGAGCGGAAATAAAAGAGAAATAAATTAAACTCTAGATAGAGTTTGGGCTCGGTGTCATTATAAAAGAAGTCCTCCAAGGCTGGGATAATGATGATACTGATGAAGATGATGATGATGATGATGATGATGATGATGATGATTACGGTTGAATGAGAAAATGTAAAGACAGTTGGTTTGATAATACAGATGAAATCACAGCTAATCTTTCACCGGATACGTCACCAGCAGTCAGACAGAAATAGTCGCAGGACGACCCGAAAGCAGCCGGAAAAGCAGTCACACATAGAATAAGCAAAGTGCAGCACAATCATCTCTGTCATCATCACGAATAACTCCGCTGACAAAACAGAAGAGCAGAGATGTGTGTGAAAGCATGAAGACAAACCAAAGCTTCTCTGGAATAATATTCTCCAGTCAGATGAAACTGTGAGGCTCGGAGATGAGACTGTGGCTCTGACGTCCCGGGATCCAACAGATACAGATAATTTTCAGCAGCTTCCAGTCAGGAAGGTTATAATTAATGGAAGAAAAAAAACGGACAGAACGAGTTTATGATATTTGAGGAACATATGTATTCATTCATTCATTCATTCATTCATTCATTTTCTACCGCTTATCCGAACTTCTCGGGTCACTTGTGGAGTCATTTATCAGTAAAATGAGCTGGGTAAATACTCAGCTCTGATTGGTCAGAAGGTTATTTTCATATATATTTGACAGACAGGTTCATGCTATCGTCTCTATAGCAAACAGTTCGTACGCGGGAACGTGAACAGCGGACGCTTTGCGTGATCTACGATTGATACTAAACCGTGTCATCTTTGATGCAGTGGATTTCTTTTTGTTTGTTGTTCATTAGATGTTTAATGCTTATTAAACGGAAGGAGTCACAGAGAAAAAGAGACTTTTTCACTTAGGGGTGTGCTCACTTTTGTGGCCAGCGGTTTAGACATTAAAGGCGAGGTCTCCGATTTTTGAGAAATGCTTCAGAAGACTGAGTCGGGTCGAATAATAAACAAAAATCAAAACAAACGTGTAGCCAATGAGCAGAAAGGGGCGGGGCTTGTCAATATCCGGCGGAGAGAGTGTATACTAATATATGCCTTTGTCCTTTACATGATTATGCTTGTGTGTCATTTTTGCTTGTTTGTTTATCTACAATCGTATTGTTCTTCCCTTCAGCTACTGTATGATAAAGACACGTTTTTTTCCATTAGTCGCCCGGGTTACGTATGTATGTGTGGGCGGAGCTATCGAAACAGGGGTGGGACCCGTTTGGGTCAGGGGCGTGTCTGTTTTGGTGATTTCAATGGTCAACATTGGCTTTCAAAAATCAGAGGCCCCACCTTTAATTTCTGTGTGTAGAATTATTTCGAGGGGACGTCAAACCGACAGCGTCATACAAGTCGTACACTCACCACTTTACATCGGAGCATTTCTTCAGTGTTGTCACATGAAAAGATATAATAAAATATTTACATAAATGTGAAGGGTGTAATCATTTCTGTGAGATGCTGTATACATTTAAACCTCTCTTCTTTTTTTTTCCCGCTCACGATCGAATAACGTTATATGAAATGACTGTATGAGTTTATCAGATTATGAAAGTTTGAGAAAGTTTGCGAGCTTTTTTTTTTTTTTTTAACCTTTGGAGAAGATTCGATTTTGTTACTCAAGTCTTTTTCTCACCCGTGTCAGCCCCGTTACCAGCATGGCACAAAGCGGAGCAGAACGTGCCGCTCTGACAAACACAAAGCACTAGATAAATCATTTGGAAGAGTGTAAACGACTCGCTTAGCGCCAGCATTACACGCGGCTTTGAGCTGACGGCCAACACCTGCTTTCATACGCCCATGACACCTCAGGTTCAGGCACATCAGCGGCCAGGTGAGAAAATCTCCACAGCCGACGTTTCAGAACACAGAGTGATGTTCAGTGGTGATAATTACAGCATTTTTTTTTATCTGCTTTTATATCATAATTTAACAGCATTTTGTTTTAGCTTCGATTAGATACGGTACAGCCGTGTTGAAGTAGATTGATTTTTTTTTTTTATTATTTAAGTCTTAAGGTTTATTTTTTCCCAAAACATATTTAATGGAGAACAAATTTCAACACCGAAGAAAATTCGTTATGTAAGAAATCATCACGATTTATATAATCACATTTTATTCCATTTTAAACCTTGTTTTTTCTTTTTGTTTTTAGACAATTTTCCAAATGATTGTTTTGCCTTGTGATTCTTTTTCTAAAAAAATCATTTTTTATTCAACCCACTGAAGAAAAATAATGATTATTTTTCTATATTTAATTTCAATTCATATAATTATCCCCAAGGGGGGGGCACGGTGGCTTAGTGGTTATCACGTTTGCCTCACACCTCCAGGGTTGGGGGTTCGATTCCTGCCTCCGCCTTGTGTATGTGGAGTTTGCATGTTCTCCCCGTGCCTCGGGGGTTTCCTCCGGGTACTCCGGTTTCCTCCCCCGGTCCAAAGACATGCATGGTAGGTTGATTGGCATCTCTGGGAAATTGTCCGTAGTGTGTGAGTGTGTGAGTGAATGAGAGTGTGTGTGTGTGCCCTGTGATGGGTTGGCACTCCGTCCAGGGTGTATCCTGCCTCGATGCCCGATGACGCCTGAGCCTGAGGCACAGGCTCCCCGTGACCCGAGAAGTTCGGATAAGCGGTAGAAGATGAATGAATGAATGAATGAATGAATGAATGAATGAATGAATGAATGAATGAATAATTATCCCCAGTTTTTTTTTTGTTTTTCAAATAAAGAATCAATAATCATATATGATTTTCGTCTCCATTTCACTTGTGATTTTTCCGGTGCTTTCTTTTATTTCACATGATTTTATCACTAAGCTTTATCAATCTTATCAATTTTCCGGTACACTCATAATCTCTTTCCAGGGATTCATTAATTGCCATAGGTGCCAGATTTGTTTCTAATGATTTGTTTACTTTTATGTGTTTTTCCAACTCGAATTTTCTAATATTTTCATGTGGAATTCATTGTAATGTGATTTTCATGTCATTCTTTGAAACACATGCTTTATTCATTATCACTTGTGAGCGTCTCACCTCCGAGTCACACAGTGAAACGACTGTTAACTGTAAACTGCTGAAGCCCAGAGGAGATCTTTTCATTGTGTCAACAAACCTGAGCGTAATGGCTTCTTGAGCTCGGCTCTGTGTCCATTCACCGTAGTGTGACAAGAGGCAGGAAATCGCGTGCACCACAGTTTGCAGAACCCTTTGGGGCTTTGTGCCCACGTCCACGTGGTACTATTTAGGTGCCGTATGGACGTCAGTGAGACAGATGCCAGTCTCTCCACAGTGTGGTTATTCATGCGTTTGAATTACACCTGTATCCCGAGCGGCCTGGCGAGCCGCTCACAGTATTTGCACAGCTGCTTCACGCCGGAGCGCCGCAGGGTTAAATACTGCCCTCGATTGTCCAACCTTAACACCAAACCCATGACCCTTTGCCTCACTAAACACAACAATTCCTTACAGAAGAGTCACATGAACATGGAAATTTACACATGCGGTTTTTAGACACTTCACATGTTATGGTTCACACGTTTTTCACATCTAAGGCACGCTTTTAGGGGTTTTTTTTATGTGATCCTTTTCCCACAATTCCTTATTCACATGTACTTCATCACACACAAGTGATGTTAATATTATTTATTTATTTTGATATGATTCTTTTATTTTGACACATGATCCTGTTATATGATTCTTTCATTTTGTGATTTTATACAGTTTATTTAGAAATGTACTTTTTTCATACGATTCATTTATTTCGATATGATTCTTTTATTTTGACACATGATTCTTTTATACGATTCTTTCATTTTGTGATTTTATACACACACGATTTACCTAGAAATGTACTTTTTTCAAATGATTCATTTATTTTGACATATGATTCTTTTATACGATTCTTTCATTTTGTGATTTTATACACACGATTTATTTAGAAATTTACTTTTTTCATACGATTCATTTATTTCCATATGACTCTTTTATTTTCACACATGATTCTTTTATACGATTCTTTCATTTTGTGATTTTATACACAGTTTATTTAGAAATGTACTTTTTTCATACGATTCATTTATTTCGATATGATTCTTTTATTTTGACACATGATTCTTTTATACGATTCTTTCATTTTGTGATTTTATACACACACGATTTACCTAGAAATGTACTTTTTTCAAATGATTCATTTATTTTGACACATGATTCTTTTATACGATTCTTTCATTTTGTGATTTTATACACACGATTTTTTTTCGAAATGTACTTTTTTCAAATGATTCATTTATTTTGACATATGATTCTTTTATATGATTCATTTATTTTTTTACATCTGATTCTTTCATACGAGTATTTTTCTTTTTTCTTTTGACATATGATTGATTTATTCTAACACAATCATCATTTATCCTCACAAGAATTTATTCTTATTTATTTATATACAGTATTTGGACACACGATTCCAATATTTTCACGCGTTTATGACACGTGAATCACATGTTCGGACCGAACCTTTACACGTGACCCCACATCACTCCCAAAGTAATAACGAATGAGAAATGTATGTGATTTGTCTTGATGTGTTTTTAAATACCGTATAACGCAGTATTGATTTTTTTGACGTCTTTACGTTTGACTGATTGTTTCTTTTCTCCCAGCTAGGTAGTAATTCATTATTCTGATTTTGTTTTAGCAGCTGTTCCGAAATATATAACACACACTAGGCCAGTATTTAAATGTGGACGTCGGGCCAATATGCTCAGTCAGTGTGTATCATGTTAACGCTGATATAAGGCTACGGGATTTAGGTATGTACCTCAGGCTATATGACTTGCCTCCATGCCAGCTTTCAAGACTGTTCGAATTATTTGTCACATTCTTGGTGTCGGTCGGAGCGACAGCCAAGCGTAGCCTAACACATAATTCCACGTGTAGGCAAGTTGACAAACCACAAAGCAGCCCCAGACAGAAAATTAGGAGGGTGAAGGGGCCAAATTACACTCACAGAGAAAAGAAAAGTTGTTTCCTGTAGCGCGTGAACGCTTCTCTCTGACAAAACGTTCGGTGCCTTATCGATTCTATTTAAGGAAAACCAGCGTCTGCTCGTAAATATCATGTGTTGGTCTGGACACTTGTGCCCCTAAGTGCCATCTAGTCATAGCCAAAACAAACAGCAGTAATGAGTAGAAGCGCCTGGTTAAGAGGCCGGACCCAAAACCTTCGTCTGGCCAGCGTGCGCACAGTGAGGGGCTGTCATAAGGTGGGTTAAAAGACCGACTGTTCCTCTCTCTCTCTCTCACACGCACACACACACACACACACACACACACACACACACACACACACACACACACACACACACACAGACACATGCTCGCATACACCCCACCCCGTCCACAGACTCGACCCGTTCCCCACATCACCTCACACGACACGGCCAAGACGTCGGGAGACGGGGGAAGGGTGCATCATGTTCAACAAGCAGATCTTGTGTTTGGACTTCGGCTCTGGGGAGCGAAAGCGTGGAAATAACAAGTGGAGATTTATTGCCTAAGGGGTTTGTTTACGGTGAAAGATGGAGCCGAGTACATTGGGCCAAGGCCTATTTGCATAATGCATATAAAATGAGATCCATCTTCGCCACACGCATGCCTGTGAATCCTCGCGGGTTTTTATTAAGGAAGTAGCCAGGCTCCAAGAGAGATGCTTGGACAACAGAGCGGCTAGGCTAGGGCTATTTAAGTAAGAAACCAGCCAGGGCCGAAGAAGTGAGAACCGAGCGTGTGTGCGCTGCGGGATGCGAACGTCGACGGACGTCAGAGTTTCTGGTATCAGCATCTCAGAAATCTCAAACACATCAAACTACAACTGGGAAATTTCTCCTTTTTTTTTTTTTTCTTGTGGTTTGTGGTGTTTACGACATGCGATTTTAACTGACATGCACGATTCGATGAAAAAAAACTCCGCCCTCTCAACGGTTAACCAACAAAGCCAGTGAGGTCATTTCCACCCCGCGCCTCAGCGGCTTCCTCTCTCCCTTCCACCATGCGTTTTTTTTTTTTTTGTAGAATGGGAAAAGATCCCACTGGGCACGCTCGGTACAGGTGTGAGAAAGAAGGCCTCAGTTCGCCGTTATTTTGAGCTCTGCTGGTTCAGCCGGTTATTTTTAGTCATGAACAGTTCGATGTTGTGCTGCATTTTCTTGGCAGTGAAGGGAAACACGCAGGCCAGCCTGGACGCCACCATGGCTGAGCTTTATGACGGGTTGAAACGTCTATTCAACTCCTTCTTCTTATTTTTAGGTCCGCTTACAGTGCATGGAACTCCGTCCGTGGAAGTCTTCCTTATACAGGAATAAAGGAAACCCTGTAGGTTTGCGAATTTATCGACAGACCAAGTGTGTTTGTTTGCGCCACGATCAGATTTCTGTCTGAGGATTAGTTATCGGCTGTGGGACGAGAAGAACAGCTGGGAGCAGGTAATATACAGTAGGGATGTTGAAGACTTCCTCCAAACATAATCCTGTCCAGATGCAGACGAGTGTTAAAGACAACTCATCTGAGCGAGCTTCATTTTCCGATCTTACCTCGAGGTTGTCAGCAGGTTGTGTTGTGTTTGCATCCCTGTACCTAGTCACGATGCTCAGATATCCATACAGAGTTTATTAAGAGCGTGAAGCGAACTCGTTCTCGAGCGTCGACCGATGCGTATCTTTCGACAGACGAGTTCACGGAGACTTCAAACATCCATTCTTTTTTGTTTTGTGGCTTCATTTCCTACAGCAGCGGCTCTTACAGTAGCACGGCTGCAAATCGGACGCTCTTTCTCATACGTAATCGCTTCGAGAGCAACAGCTCACGGGGACTAATATAGAAAATAGCGAATAATAAACAGATTTATAAAAACATCCATGGAAGGATAGGGAAGTAATCGACTTTACACCGACTCGACGAGTGCTTTATTCCTAATATACACACGAACATACACAGGATCACGTTTCTGTCCTCTTAGATCTTACATCCACTTTAAATTGCTTCATATTTCTGCAGAGGAAAATGCTAAAACACTTTAAGCCGCTAGCTTTCCCACATCTCGGTTATTATCGATCTGAACACGAACGAGACGTGTCTGTAGCTTGCGCTTACTTTTCAACACTCTTCTGAGGTTTGTTTTTGTTTCCAGCGCCGTTTTTAGGCACCCAGTTACTCGGCGTAATCGTTCGTCCCGTTTCCATACTCACGATCGCGTAAATCATTTGGTGTCCGCTGTTTTTTATGGTCAGTTCGGGCAACATTTCAGTCATCGGGCTATGAAGAATACCCAGACACATACACAGTGAGTGAGTGAGATTGAATGTGCCAGTGTAATTTGATGTGCAGGAGAAGATCTGAATTGCAGTTGTGTTCAATGGGCTGTGCTGTAAGAAGCAGAGGCAGTGCGAGCGGCAGTGAGAGCAGCAGTGAGAGCGGGCAGAGCTCGTGTTATGCGTCTGACAACAATCTGGCATCGTGAGCTTATGGCACCTCACAGACCCACCGCATTGAGTTTGTTCAGGCTGCGTTTCCTCAGGGGCCGCTCCTAACACCGTGGCAGTGGCTCATGGGAAACGCCCACGCCTGCGCCAGTTTTTCCTCTGGAGCTGAAAGTCATCTTAAGACATTGTGCCGGGTGGAAAATCTACCCGATCGGGGGTCTGTTGTATGTTCGTCACTGGATATTTACCACAGCGCAAGTGCTCTCCTGAGCTGTAAAAGGAATCCAAGAAAACACGCCGGAATGTGGCGTGATAAATTTCACGTGGCACGTTGGGATAACGTTTATACTATACGAGCTCGAAGGTTCAACATCGTCGCACATATGTTCTTTTTCGTTTTTCTTTTTCTTTTTTTTTTTTCCCCTTTCTTTCTTTATTTGACTTTGTTATTCAGCCGGGTATCATTTTAACCAATATTTACGCAGATGAAGATCACTGAGGAGAAATTAGCCAAGCTGCTTCTTGGTGGTCCATATGCGTCAGACAACCTGACACCAAATTAATCGCTGTAATTAGACTATTTGCTCCCTTCTGGATGATACACGATGAGCGCTCTCGCTATCGGATATCAAAGGATAACAGAATAACACAGCCGATGACAGATTTTGTCCACACATCAACATTTCATCTCGCAAATTAGGCCTTTGATTTAATGAAAACACAGACGTACTTTATGGGGTGTCAGAAGAATCTCACGACGCGGAGCAGGGGGTTGTGGGTAAGCAGACGTGCAGAGGAGAGCTCTGATTGGTCAAGGGAGAATTGAAAGCATGAGGCTTTACACCAGCTCAAGCCGTCATTATAACGGGTTATAACCTAAAACATAATTTCTTTAATTTAATTCAGATTTCTTTATAACAGACGGCGTCACAAAGCGGCGTCTCAGAAATCCGGATGTACATTTAAACTCGTTCCTAATGGGCTAGCAAAGAGCATGAAGAAGAAACCTGGAGAAGAACCAGACAGACGCATCCATCTTGTCTTAAAGGAGTATGCAAAAGTTTAGGCACCCCTGACAATTTCCAGGATTTTCATTTATAAATGTTTGGGTCAGCAATTTCATTTTGATCTATCAAATAACCGAAGGACCCTCAAGTAATATTTCAGTAGTTGAAATGAGGTTTATTGGATTAACAGAAAATGCGCAATATGCAACAGGTGCATAAATTTGGGCACCCCAACAGAAAAATCACATCAATATTTAGTAGAGCCTCCTTTAGCAGAAATAACAGCCTCTAGAACATCTAGAGTACATCTAGTACATCGTACTTGTTCCTCTGCATAAATGCCTGAGTAGATTTTGAGCAGTGTTTTGGGTCGTTGTCTTGTTGAGATATCCCCAGCCCTGGTGTAACTTCACCTTTGTGACTGATTCTTAACATTATTCTCAAGAATCTGCTGATATTGTGTGGGATCCATGCGACCCTCAATTTTAACCAGATTCCCAGCACCAGCACTGGCCACACGGCCCCACGGCACGATGGGACCTCCACCAAATGTTACTGTGGGTAGCAAGTGTTTTTCTTGGAATGCGGTGTTCTTTTGCCCCCATGGATAATGCCCCTTGTTATGACCGAATAACTCAATCTTTGTTTCATCAATCCACAGCGCCTTATTCAAAAATGAAGCTGGCTCGTCCAAATGTGCGTTTGCGTACCTCAAGCGACTCAGTTTGTGGCGTGTGTGCAGAAAAGGCTTCTTTCGCATCACTCTCCCGTACAGCTTCACCTTGTGCAAAGTGCGCTGAATTGTTGAACGATGCACAGTGACGCCATCTGCAGCAAGTTGATGTTGTAGGTCTTTGGGGGTGGTCTGTGGGCTGTTTTTGACCGTTCTCACATCCAACAAGAACTGTGCCTGTGGTCTTCCATGTCCTCACTATGTTCCTCACAGTGCACAATGACAGCTTCTATCTCTGTGATAACTTTTTGTAGCCTTCCCCTAAACCATAATGTTGAACAGTCTTTGTTTTCAGGTCATTTGAGAGTTGTTTTGACGCCTCCATGTTGCCACTCTTCAGAGGCATCAAAACAACTCTCAAATGACCTGAAAACAAAGATTGTCCAACATTATGGTTTAGGGGAAGGCTACAAAAGGCAATTTGCCACCTTAAATACCTTTTCTCATGATCATGCACCTGTCTATGAAGTTCAAGGCTTAACGAGCCACCAAACCGATCGTGTGCTCCGATTAATCGGTGCTACATAGTTACAGGTATTCGAATCAACAAAATGGCAAGGGTGCCCAAATTTATGCACCTGATAATGATATTGCTGATCTAAACACCCAAATATTTATAAATGAAAATCATGGAAATTGTCAGGGGTTCCTAAACTTTTGCATACGACTGTATCCGTGTTTCTGAGCGTGCTTCTTCTTGTGTTCTGGGAATTAAACTGAAGTGCTTCAGTAGACAAACAGCTTAATATTGATACGAGTCAATTAAATCGGTCAATGAATCGATCAGTGAATCGATCTTCATTAACACTTTCACTGACTTCTATCCATTGTATAAAAAAGACATTTATGTGTCAACTTCGGTCTTTAAAGAGGTTTGGAGAGATCAATGCTTTATCTTTCTTTCTTTCTTTCTTTCTTTCTTTCTTTTTTAATCAACCTTAATTAAATAATATCATTATTTTTTTTCTATTTTTAAATATATTATAGTTCATATAAAATACTAACAATGCTAGGCTGTACTGAAATCCATCAGCACCTCACACCAGACCTTTCCACCTCGGATGCCTTCTGATGACGTCACAGAGTCACATCTTCACTACGGAAGTGCAGGAGCGACCTCTTGTGGTCCAGACAGAAGCAGGAGAGACTTTTTTTTTTTACTTTTTCAACACTTTATTTGCACACGTCACATATCATTCAAATTCGTGGTGACTTAATAAACAAACAAACAAACAAACAAACAAACAAATAAATAAATAAATAAATATGTTAAGATGGTTTCTACATTGATTAAAACATGGGTGATTAGTTGAACTCTGGTGCAAAGTTCAGTTCTCCTTCCTCCACAGAGCACAACGCATTGAGAGAGAGAGAGAGAGAGAGAGAGAGAGAGAGAGAGAGAGAGAGAGAGAGAGAGAGAGAAAGAAATCCCCCCCCCTTTCTTTGTCTCTCCCTCAGTCTATTTATGTTTATTCTATATCATTTTTAGAATTTTAGATTTGTTTGATTCGTTCCCTATGGCACACACACACACACACACACACACACACACACACACACACACACACACACACACACACACACACACACACACCACCCACCACCCCCCGGGTGTCATAGGGAAAGAATCAAACAAATCTCATAAATGAAATTATACAGTTCTGTATGTACAAAAAACTGTTAGGTATTTTACAGCCCCCCCCCCAGTCCGCTGGGTGGCGCTGCTGCACATAATGGATTCCAAACGCAATTAAAACACCAACGAAAAATAAGAACAACAGAAAGTAGGCTAATATGGTGATACAGTTTACGTGTTTTTTTTAGCGACTGTCAAAAAAAACCTGTCGTTTTTTTATGTTTATTTGACTTTTGTAAACTGCGCTTCATAGTGTACTTCTGTATGAATTTGTTTTGGATTTAATTTAAAGAATATAAATTGACAGTGTTGCTAACATGCTAACACGCTAACTCAGCTAGCATGCTAACTCAGCTAACATGCTAACTCTGTCACAGACCTCTAATCAGAATCAGAATCAGTAAGAGCTTTATTAACAGGTATGTTTGCTTGTACAAGGAACAAAAAATACACGTATGTAAATACAAATAGACAAAAAAATGAATTGAGGAATTAAAATTGTGCTATTCTGACAGAACAGAATGGAATAGAATAACATGAGGTGCAGGGATGTAGTAGGATGCAGATGGTAATAAATAAATGTAAGGTAATAACACACCATTGTTATTGTGTGATGAGGGAACATTTAACTGTTCATGAGGTCGATTGTCTGGTGGAAGAAGCTGTTCTTGTGCTGGTTGTGATGGAGTTTGGGGCTCTGTAGCACCGGCAAGATGGTAAAAGTTTATAAAGTGGATGACTTGGATGTGAAAGATCCAGAGTGATTTTCTGAGCCCTTTTCCTCACTCAGTTCTTGAAGGATGGGCAGGAGAACACAGATGATCCTTTCAGCAGTCCGAACCGTACTCCGTAGTCTTCTGATCTTTCCAAACCGCACTTACTTACATCAGTTACTGATGTGACCGGAACAGACTCGATGACGGCTGAGTAGAAATGTTTCAGCAGCTCCTGTAGCAGGTTAAACTTCCTCAACTGGCTTAGGCCTTTTTTTTTTCTAACATTGGTGTCGATGTGAGTGTCCCACTTCAGGTCCTGGGAGATGGTAGAATGCCCAGGAACTTGAATGCCTTCACATGATAATGAGTGTGGGGACTGCAGGTGGGTTTCTCCTGAAGTCCACGATCATCTCCACTGTTTTGAGCGTATTGAGCTCTGAGTTGTTGTGACTGCACCAGACAGACAGCCAGGTACAATTGTTGGTGTACAGGGACAAGGAGGATACATCATTTGAAAAGTGAAGGGACATACGGCGACCCATACTTAGAATTTGTTCTCTGCATTTGACCCATCCAAAGTGCACACACACACCGTGACTACACACCCGGAGCAGTGGGCAGCCATTTATGCTTTTTATTGGTGCCTTGCTCAAGGGCACCTCAGTCGTGGCCAGCCTGAGACTCGAACCCACAACCTTAGGATTACGAGTCAGACTCTCTAACATTAGGCCACGACTTGCCCCACAATTTATATACTCGTGCAGTATTTGCTGTGTTACAGCTTTATCTTATGTAGTTACATAAATAACAACTGATAAATATTATTAGCTGTTCTAATAACCAGTAGTTAGATCATTGTCTTTGAATCAGCTTCATTTTATTTCTTGTGTGTAATCAGGTGTATGATCATTGAGGGATTGATTAATGTGATTGATTTGATTTAATGTCTGGTTATAATCAGCAGTAACCTGCTGTATAGATCTGATCTGATAATGTTGTACATTTAAAAAAAAATTGTGTGTTTGTGTTACTTTTGAGCAGAAATCACTAATCCCAGGCAGTGAGATAATGGACGCTGGCAGCCGGAAAGACCGAACCAAACAGAAGGAGACGTCTGTAAGAGGGGACCGAGTGAAACAGAAATCTGCTCAGCAGGAGCTCAAACAGAGACAGAGAGCAGAGGTGACAAGACTCGGTTTTACAGATCCAGTGTCGGTTTTAATCCAAAGTCAATTTCACAGTCTTCAGCTAAGAAATCTTACAGCTCACCAAACTAAACAGTTTTAGTGAGCGAAACCTGCCCTCGGGGGCTCATCGAAAATCGATAAAATCTCAGATGAAGTCATTTCCTGCCCCTTTTTCCTTTTAGAAAAACTACATCAATTTACACCATAAAATCTTTCTCCTTTTTCTTCTTCTGTGTTTTGGTTAAACGGAGGGAGTTTCACATACGCAGCAGCTTCTTATATATAAAATAATGCTACTCAAAAGTTACCATCAAGTCATGTACTAAAATATCACAATAGCAAGCACACATCAGAGCCATAATGTTGCCATAACCGAGATAATTCAAAACTTTTTGTTGTTGATGATACAAGAACAAAATAAATCAATAAAATAAATCAATTATTTAAAAAAAAAAAAGACGTTTTCAGAAAACGTGCAGTTCAGGGTACATGGTATTGTTGAAGGTGAAATGAACTAAACAGACAGAACAGAAACTCTACAGTGTTCAGAGTTAGCACACACAGGGCTGAGAAGCTCTCACAGACCGCGAGCACAAAGCCTGCTGTGTGTCTCAGTGTGAAGGTGAAGATAGGAAGAAGGAGAAGAGTTTTACATTCGACAGTCTTTGGACCGGGTAAACCCCCGAGGCACGGGGAGAACATGCAAACTCCACACACAAGGCGGAGGCGGGAACCGAACCCCAACCCTGGAGGTGTGAGGCGAACGTGCTAACCACTAAGCCACCGTGCCACCCAGATGTTTGTACTACAAAACCATATTTCGTCAACAGGACGAACACAACAAACGTCTTGATTCTGTTCATTCTCGAACCGACTCCATTTGCACCTTCAGATAATTACACGTGTTCAGGTGCCGGCGCCAGGTGTGTGACGTCACGTGAATATTTCGAGCCAATTACCGATCCACAAGTTCCCTCACGTCCCTCACATCGCGTTCACCCTCATTCTAATGTTTGCTGCGTTCACATTTCTCCTAAACGTTTCCTTTTCCTTGTGCCCTCCTGTTACAGATCTACGCCCTGAACAAAGTCATGACGGAGCTGGAACAGCAGCAGTTCGAGACGTTTTGCAAGCAGATGCAGTCGCAACCAGAATGAAGATGGGACGTATTTAAAAAGACGATGAACCGAAGCTCTGCGTGACCGAACACCAGACTCTTTAACACAGTATGCAGAGCGTTAAGTCGATCAGTAGCAGTATTCATACTGAGGTTATGTATAAATAGTCACCAAGCCAAAAGAAACAGATTATTACACGCCGAGTCTCTGACGTGATGGAAGTGATGAAGAGGAAATACAAAATGTTCACGATCAACCATTTTATTCGTTTTGTTTGGGGAGAAGTTGATTAGTATTATTGTTATTAAACTGCAGTTATTTTACAGTGTTTGTTGTATTAATATTGTACAGAGTTTACAGAGAACGCATGGAAAACCTCGCTGTTTCATGACTCTCACTTATGGATGTTAACCCTGTTCTCCTTTTACCACTGATGATGTTATTTAATACTTTAAAAAAAATAAATATCAGTCAAACGCTTTCGTTTTGTTTCATGCGTGCTAACGTCTGGAGTTTGTGTCTAAACGCCGTGCGTCAGCTGTCAGTCAGGACGTCAGGGGGAAATACGGGGGTGTCCGTGTGTCATCAGGGCTTTAACTCATCGCTCAGTTCATTATTGGCACACAGACGGGCGCATCGTTGTGATGCCGTCATTCTTCACCTGATGCAAAAGTCTTCATACGCTCTTTACACTAGAGTTAAAAAAAAAATCGAAGCGTTGTCATGGAAATGTGTCCGTGTCCCGCATCTCGGTGTAAGAATCTGAAAGTGATGGAGGGAGGAAAATAAGAAAGAAATAGGAAGGGAAACAGAAGGATGGGATGGATTAGAGAGAGAGAAAAAGAAAGGAGACAAAGAAAAGACAACATCTGAAGCTTTTTTTTTGTTATTATTTTATTTTCTTGTGATAACGGAGGTTCCAACATTCCAACAGTACATGAAGCAGAATGAAATTGTTGGAAACACATTATAAACATTTATTTGGTGATATTTTCTTTCATTAGCAGTCAGGAACAGATGTGAATGTTTGAGATCATTTCAGTCTGATCAGCGTGTCAGCGCTGTGTGTTTTATTAGTAGTTAGCAGTATGAGTCGAGGTAGCTGTTAGTAGATACACAAACATGAAGCAATAAGGCATTTTCTCTCAGTCTAATGCATAGTGTGTGTGTGTGTGTGTGTGTGTGTGTGTGTGTGTGTGTGTGTGTGTGTGTGTGTGTGTGTGAGTGAGTGATACCTAAAAGCGCAGTTTAGGTAAAGGGTTTAAATAAACTCTAGATCAGCAGTTCTCAAACTTTCTGCATATAGGGACCACTTTATACTACCATCTCTCTCTCTCTCTCTCTCTCTCTCTCTCTCTCTCTCTCTCTCTGTTGACTAATGCCAGAAAAAGGGTTTTCACAGCTATACTACAGAAGAACAATTTTATTACTAAATGGTTCTTTAAAGACCAACATTTTGTTGTACCACAAAGAGCATTTTTATTCCATAAAGAACCGTTTTTTGCTCTGGATGTTAAAGGCACTGCATAGAACTATACACAGTGAAAAAGAACCCTTTAAGAACCTTCATTTTTAACAGTGCGAAGTGATTTTGACTCTGATTCCTTTGAATTTCTCCAAATTCAGTTACATGGAAATATAGGACCGTGTGGGAGTCTGAAGTTTCTTTTGAGCTTTGAGAACCGCTGCTCTAGATCGCCGTTATAAGCTATTATGGGATCTACATAGGTCTCGGCCGTGGACTTTCAGAGGTCTATAGCGACGTAGCTCCCGGTCACTCTCACTCCAAACCAGCCTTGCCAGTATTTAGTGTCCTTTCCACCATGCTCGAAAGAGATGAAGCGCAAACCGGGGCCGTAGTCGGACAGCGTGTGGGTGACCTGTGAAGAAAAAGGCCATTACGTTAGACTTCCTGTCAGCTCAGAGCAGTCTGATCATTTGGATCAAAATTCATGCCAAAGTAACGTCAAAGAGATCAGACTTTTTCTAATCTGATGTTTCATGTGAACTTTAACTCAAGCTCCTGACCCGTATATGCGTGTTTATTTTATTATTTATGTTATATTAATTATTTATATTTATCGATTATATATAAATTTATATATTTTTTTATTTATATTATATATTTTACTTTTTTTTATTTTATTTAGTGGTAAGTTGTCTTCAGCCGTTTGACTGTAAACCATTTTTTATTTGTACCATTGTTTATGATTTTGGAGTTTATTGCTGCCTCATCAGAAGGTGATTCTGGATCTCGTACCTGTTTCCATGAGCAGTCATCGGTGTCTGGGTCGAGAATCACAGGCTCGGGCTTGTACTCACTCAACACCTCTTTATTCTCATCCAGAAGACGGACGGTTAGCAGGTACATGCAGCCACAGTCTGTTCGGCCACTGTACCTAAACACACACACACACACACACACACACACACCTCTTAGCACTGCAAATACAGTATGCAAGATGTAGTGCAACATAAAATGGGACACTTTGGTCATGTTACCAGTCCTCAATTGTGACAGTTGGCTGATTGTCCAAGTCCTCTGGAGCGTAGCCTTCTGCTACCAGATCAATCACCTGATTCTTCAGACACAATCTGAAACAATGGAGACACGGTAACACACACGCACACGAACCTTATACATCTTATACACGCTCTAAAAAGTTTCAACAGAAGTCTCTCACTCAAACGAGGTGGTGAAGTATTTGTTAACGCCCTCGATGCCGACTTCAGGTCCGCAGTCCCCGGGCATGTCCTCCACTTGCCACTCGTTTCCACCATTCTCCGTCAAATACCAGAAGTCCATATCCTCTGCCACGGAGAGCAAATGCACAGAGTTTTCATTTGTAAAAATAGTACATTTAGATTTACTCAGACATCATGAAACACAGCAGATATCGATATGTTACCGTCTCCGTTTGGATTCTTGAGAAGGTTTCTTGCCATTTTTGTACTGATGAGGAGGTCCGTGTAAATAAGCTGCAGACAAAACGAACTATCAGAGAAGAGCAGGAAAGGGAATACGGCAATATCGTATATAATAAAGCCGTACTGATATTTTACACAGTTTGACCTGCCTGTATGTTTGAAATCAATCAATCTATCAATCAGCTGAAATGCAGGACATCCTTAGGTGAACAGCTCCGGGTAAACAAATGTGCATAAATTAAGGTCTCATGTTTGCAGTCAGTCCTCAGCACAAATCCTCCCACCACACACATATGCCTGCTTTACAAAGTCCACAGTGTCAAAAGACAAAAACGACCTGGCACTGCACAAGTCTGAAAAACGCTCTGTCACAATGCAATTACACACCCTAAACTCCCTTCCTTCCTTCCTTCCTTCCTTCCTTCTCTCTCTCGGTCTCTCTCACACTCTCACTGTCTCTCTCACACTCTCTCACTGTCTCTCTTACACTCTCACTGTCTCTCTTACACTCTCTCTCACTGTCTCTCTCACTGTCTCTCTCACTGTCTCTCTCACTGTCTCTCTCACTGTCTCTCTTACACACTCTCTCTCACTGTCTCTCTCACTGTCTCTCTTACACTCTCTCTCACTGTCTCTCTTACACTCTCTCTCTCACTGTCTCTCTCACACTCTCTCTTACACTCTCTCTCACTGTCTCTCTTACACTCTCACTGTCTCTCTTACACTCTCTCTCACTGTCTCTCTCACACTCTCTCACTGTCTCTCTCACTGTCTCTCTCACTGTCTCTCTCACACTCTCTCTCACTGTCTCTCTCACTGTCTCTCTTACACTCTCTCTCACTGTCTCTCTTACACTCTCTCTCTCACTGTCTCTCTCACTGTCTCTCTTACACTCTCTCTCACTGTCTCTCTTACACACTCTCTCTCACTGTCTCTCTCACTGTCTCTCTTACACTCTCTCTCACTGTCTCTCTTACACTCTCTCTCTCACTGTCTCTCTCACACTCTCTCTTACACTCTCTCTCACTGTCTCTCTTACACTGTCTCTCTCACTGTCTCTCTTACACTCTCTCACTGTCTCTCTCTCTCACACTGTCTCTCTCTCTCACAAAAAAAAGTCAAAAGTCACTTTTATTGTCACATCACCACAACATGTGCCATGGTGAATGAAATTCTTGGGAGCGTGCTCCAGAAATTGCAGAACAATTTACATACAGTAATTAAACAGAAATAAAGAACAGTCTCACTCTCTCTCTCACTCTCTCGACCTTCCACCTTCTAATGTAAATTTAATTTAGTCCTGGTCCTTGTCATGCAGTGCTGTTGATCACCACATGGTCTAACTGAAAACTGTCCCTGATCACTATTTTTAAGAGCTCTGTGTTAGTTACAAACTACAGTGACACCTTTGTATGGATAAACGATCATGCTGAATACAGTACATGGCTCTGTGTTTGTATGGTTGTTCATTTTCCTCCTCAATGTTTCAAACCACTAGCCAGGCCTGCTAACACTTCCTACTGTATGTAATATAAAACCTAGACATAGACCTGGGGGTTAAGATGAACATGGCAGGACATTAAATAACTGCATAACGCACACAGCAAAAACAGATAAAGCTGCAAACGTATTACTCACAAAGAGAGAACAGACGAAGATTCTTCACACACACACACACTGACTCAGCAACTGTCCGTGTTCTTGAGCTCATACACAGACATACCAGCCTCTGCCGGATACAAACACAATGTCATGTGATCTGCTTCTCCTCCCCATTCTCTCACTCTCTCCCCTTCTCTCTTTATCTCTCTCTCTCTCTCTCTCTCTCCATGTGCATGTGATTTACACATCACAAATAATCCCTACCTCAGCATTAATGATATTCATTAAACAGCAAGAAGACATACAGAGGGAAAAGCTGAAGCAAGGGAAAAGGGAGATCAATAGCACTGCTAACCTCTACAACACCATTCAGAGCCCTTCTTCCACGGCCCGAATTCTTAATCCATCTACTGCGTCTGTGCATGTGTCTGTATTATCTCTTCCAATGAGCAGCATATTTTATTCCTTTTACACCACAGCAATGTATCAGTGATTACAATTTTTAAAAAATGTATATTATTAAGGGGGACATGGTGGCTCAGTGGTTAGCACGTTCACCTCACACCTCCAGGGTTGGGGGTTCGATTCCCGCCTCAGTCTTGTGTGTGTGGAGTTTGCATGTTCTCCCCGTGCCTCGGGGGTTTCCTCCGGGTACTCCGGTTTCCTCCCCCGGTCCAAAGACATGCATGGTAGGTTGATTGGCATCTCTGGAAAATTGTCCGTAGTGTGTGAGTGAATGAGAGTGTGTGTGTGCCTTGTGATGGGTTGGCACTCCATCCAGGGTGTATCCTACCTCGACGCCCGATGACGCCTGAGATAGGCACAGGCTCCCCGTGACCCGAGTAGTTCGGATAAGCGGTAGAAAATGAATGAATGAATATATTATTAGGACAAATCATATGTTTTTTTTATCCATTTAAAGTTACCTATAATGTGTATAATGGAACATCTAATTTATTTCACTGCTCCCTCACCAGCATCACTTTTGAATTGAAATATGAGAGAGAGAAAGAGAGAGAGAGAGAGAGAGAGAGAGAGAGAGAGAGAGAGAGAGAGACTGGTAAATAAATGACTTTATAACTGCTATAACGTAAGCAATAACAGGAAGTAACTACAAACCAATAAAGTACACTTTGACTTCTTTTTAAGAGCGGTAACAGTTTTGCATCAGGCTGAATCACAGCATCCTGTTGTAGATTACTTTCCCATAACAGCAAACCCCATAAGTCAGCAGTGTCCAATCTTATCCACAAAGGGCCGGTGTTGGTGCAGGTTTTCATACCAAAAAGCAGAGAATCCACACCTGATTCCACCTGTTTAATCAGTTGTTGGCTTTTAGTTGACTCTGGCGTGGCTTCTGCTTGGTTGGAATGAAAACCTGCACCCACACCGGCCCTTTCCGGATAAGATCGGACACCGCTGCCATAAGTACTACCCACTATATGGTCTAAAGTTTGTGTATCCCTGACCATCACACCCACACAATGTCTTTGTATGCCGAAGAAGCATGACAACACCCTTAACACCGGTCATAAAGCGAGCTCCATGAAGACATGGTGTAGAGGTTAAGGTTGGAGTGGGAGAAACCTGAGTGTCTGGGATGAACTGAACCTGCATGGAGCCACCTTAACATCACCGTTTCATCTCATTAATGCTCTTGCAGCTGAATGAACACTAATCCCCACACTTTATCCCACTAAGCTTATTATAACACTAAAATATGACTAAATCTGGAATGTGATGTTCACCATTTACATATAAATGTTATCACCAGGTTTACACATATTCAAATTCTTACTTATGCAGCACGTGTGGGATTTTTTATTGTTCGTTTGTTTTTATGCGCACAATCGTTTGCAGCATGGATGTGCTCGGACGCACCCGTTGAAGACGCAGCCTCACCGCTGTAGGTTTGTTGCTTTTTTTTTTTTTTTTTTTTTTTTGAAGCTTTGCGCTTGTTTTATTGCCGCTTTAGTGTCACATCAGACCCGTTATCTGTAAATTCATGTAATTTCAGGACTTTACACACTTCATCTGGTCGATTCGGTCTCTGTCGTCGTTTGGGGCGTCGATTTAAGGTACAAACGTCAAGTTAATTTCTCAGGAAGGGAACTTTTAGTGCACTGAAACTCCATAAGTTGTTAGACGGCTAGTCGCGTTCATCATGCTAGCTTACACTTGACACGTTTATAGCTTATTAACAGATGATACACGGTGATATTCCACACAACTGAAGAGCAAAACGCTCTCGGTGTCAACAACAACAACCACAACAAACATCAGCTGATTCCCTGTATCTGTCAGCGGCGTTAGCATTAGCATTAGCTTGTGCTATTTGGATGCGGACAGCCGGATGAAGTTAACAAAGTGGACTCGACAAGTTATAATTCGACAGGTTATTTAAAAACCGACTTAGATGCGTATTAATAATCAGAAATGTGACCGAATAACCGCGTGACAATAGCAGTATAGAGGTTAGCAAACGTGGCTAAGTAGTTAGCGACAAGCTAGCCTCGGTATTGAGAACAGAAATCATATTTATATAATAATAGTTTTATTATATCAATAATAAGCGCACATGGCAGAACAAAACACGTGATATCTATTATATACAGCAAATATATACAGATAGCACGTATAATTCTGCAAACTAGCCCTGATTAGCCGTGTGACCTACGTGATGTATTCTACACACGTGTTTTTTTTACGTATAACGTTTAAAATATAACTTAATCCGACCCTTATATTATTATTAAACCTTAAACTTTGCAGTGACTCGAATCGTGCCTCGAAATCACGACTTATTTCCACTCGGCTTCAGAGAAATGGACAACTCCGACGTGAAAACAGCTGCTTTTGACTCACAGGTACGGTGTATTTTTTATATGATTATGTATTTATAAAATGATTTCCGGAATGTTAATATTTGTAAACAACCGTATTACTGTGGAAATATTTTCGTGTGTTGTTGTTGCTGTTGTTAAACATGTATAAGTTTCATTGAGCTTCCTAGCCGGCTAGACGTGTATATTAACTAACCAGCAGGACAAATACAACTTCTTTTTGTTTATAAAACACTGAAAAACGTTTTAATTTGGTGTGTCAGCCGAGAATTAACCCACTATACAGCTGTTAACTGTTTATTCTCGTTGATTAGATCCAGCTTGCTAGGATGCTAGTCACTGGTAGTGAATGAAGCTAGCATTAGCTAGCAGGCTAAACAATATGATTTGGGGAAATGTCTTATTTTAATAAAGTGTCTTGACTTGTACTTGTTTCAGTCAGAATGCGAATTTAGATAACGTTATGTCGATAATTTGTTTGTCTGTCTGTCTTTTTTATTTCTAATTTTATTTAACCGAGTTGTTAATCTTGTGCTAGTCTCACAAGCATAACAAATATCAACAATCACCCGTTTGTTTGTTTGTTTATTGTTTAACTATCCGGGTAACATCGTCATAACTTTTACATGTCAACGATTTATAGTGTTCTTTCTTTCTTTCTTTTTCTTTCTTTCTTTCTTTCTTTCTTTCTTTCTTTCTTTCTTTCTTTCTTTCTTTACGAATCAACAAAACGAGAGTGCAACCTTTTGTATGTTACTTAATGTTGTTTGCTAAGTTTTTGTTGTCTGTAATTCGGTTTAGCAACAATAACTATTACGGTTTATTCGTCGCGTGTAATTTCATCAAACGTAGTTTAATCGGTTCAGGTGACATTGTGTTAAGTTAAAAGGCAGGTATAAAACCGTGTCATCGTGATAACGCTGCGTTTTTGCTTTATAATGTGTCAGGTGGTCGATACTAGCAAAGGACACGGATTTATTTTTATTGCTAAATGGTTAAAATATAATCTAACGCAAGGATTTGGGGTATGAACGTATTTGTGATTCGCGGGATGTTTTGGGAATGAGGGACAAAGTTGCCGATAATCTCGTTAGCTCGCTGTTGTTATGGTGGCGAGATCTCGCGATATTTTGCACGTATAACGTGAAGTCTTGAATCTGATTGGTCAGAGTTGTTGATAACCGCAGTAGGGGCGGTGCGTCCAATGATACTCGTGCGAATAGGTTATCGTTTCTATAGCAACAGTACATCCAGGGAGATTTATAGTCTTGGTGATGTGTTAATAATAAACGGGGAAGGTTTTGTAATGAGACTGAAGTGTTTATTTAACTTATTAGATACAGCAGATAGCTGGAGCTGGCACTTCGTTTAATTGTACGTTATGACTTGTGTTTTGATCGTAGGGTTACAGTCCAACATGTAAAAGGAAAAGGACGGTGGAAGATTTCAACAAGTTCTGCACATTCGTCCTGGCCTATGCTGGTTATATTCCATATCCTCAGGAGGTGAGTAGTGTGTTTAAAAACTGTGTGTGTGATGGGCAATATTGAAAAGAACGATATAGTTCAATATTTTCTGTTATTTTGCCGATAACGATAATTTTGCATAATTCGAAAGTGTTTGTAATTTTTTTTTTTTACACTGTATTAGTTCCCTTTTTAAAATCTCAAAGGATGCTGATTAAACAAAACAATATATCGAAGAACAAGGTTTTTTATTATTTAAAATCGAAGCATTCAAGTAAGAACAACAAAACCACCGCGCTTCTGTAAAGTGGACTGTCCAGTAAAAAATAAGCAAAAACGACATTCAATATAAGAATGTAAATGCAAACTTATGTCAAAAACTGGTAAACAATTTACTCATTCAAGTTCTGTCCAATGCTCACAAAAGGTAAACACCTTTTTAAAATGTGAACGAATTCATATTTGTCAAATACGTTGCCCTAAAAAAAAAATAGATATGTAAACAAATGACACTACTGTAAACAATGTCTACAATTTAAAACCTAAAAGGTCAAATTAGCTTTTCTGGTTTAAAGTAGACATTGGGACCGAGGAGAAAAAAAGGCTTTTTGATTTGAAATAGAATTTTTTTTTTAAGCTGTAATTAGATTCACATTTCAAGCTGTGCAACAAAATATTGTGGCTAAAGTGTGAAATAGCCGTTATTATTTAACGTAACCGTTAGGACAGTGAAAACAGGCTTTCAGCTTGAACATTTATTTATTTATTTTTTTTGCCATTAACTAGGTTTCTTTGTGCGATTTAAACACACCGGTCTGTCCACAACATCTGGTGACACATTACAATAGTTCATTCTGTGCTGAAAGCTCTCACAGGTACTTTTTTTTTGCAAGTCTGGGGTAATTGATTTCTTGTGTTTTTTCCACCCGTCGTATGGATTTACATCACTGTCTACCTCGAGTATCATCGAGTAGCTTTGTATCTCCTTTTCAATTGAAATGAGACTCACTGGTGTCATCATAACCTGCACCAGGTTCTGCTGTCATAGCCTGAGCAGAAGCAGTCGAGGGACCTGGACCTGGGGTAGAGCTATCTGTCACTGTCAGTATAGCCATGGGGTCTGCCGTCACTGCTGTCTTAATGGCTTTCACCTTGTCATCATTATTGAAGGGGTTGTCGAGTGTGGATGCCAGACTCAGCAGCTCATCCACACGGTTTTCTGTGTGTGTACTTGGAGATCAGGTACTTCAGAATGGTCTGTTTAATTTTCCTAGTTAGGTCTGTGACGGTCCGTGTCATCAGACTTCGCCGCCAGGACTTCCATGTTGTACCTGTTTCTTACCTGAAACCTGTGCTGTCCTTGTTCAAGTTTCTCACCTGACAGAGCGTCTGTAAAAATCTAGCAGATCTCAACATCTTGCCATGTTGGCACAAGGTGCCTTTGCTTTTTCTCTGCATTTAAAACGTGACTAATGTCCTTTTCTTGATCGAGAAACCTCTGCTGGCGCCTCTCTGTGAAAACATTTATAATACACATAATACATAAGATAAACAGAAAAACATTCTGGTATGGCATTGTATACATTTTAAAATAATTATATTATTATTATTATTTAACTATTATTATTGTATTAGAATTTATAATTTGTATTTATTACATTGCTGTCGTTTTAAAAAATATTACCGTTCTACCGTTTTTTTTTTTATACTTTTATTTATTTATTCTTTTTATTTTTGAACGTCCGTTCCCAACAAACGCACAATCTTATTTCATTTAAATATTTCATTTCTCAGAAGCAGCAAAATCGCTTAACAATCGCAACATGGTTGTCAATCCGTAGCTCACTGACGTCAGCCCCGCCGTCTGTCGTCATGCAACCCATGCAGCCTTCGGGCAGCGACCATGACAACAGCGCATCTTTTAGACCTTGCGCAATGATGTCAGCAGTGTGGTCATGTGGAAAGTAAGATGTCTGCTGACAGTCACTCTGGAGTTCCCAGTTTTCATCAATGTAATGTGCCGTCAGAGAGAGGTGTGTGGTTCCCAAGTGCTGCTTGACCACATGTCGGTTGTTGCGGCAAAATGCAAAACCTCCTGCACCTCATACACAAGGGTCTGGCGGCACGACTCGTACGATTCAGGCAGCGCTGTTTCACTGCAGTATTTACACCCAGGCAGTGTGTATCTGTGGTCTAACGCATTAACACATCTTTTTAAACTCCTCTCTCTCGACCGCTGACCTTTCAAAACCAAACCACCTTCCTGCTAGTGAAGACCATCCACATCTAGAAATAAATTCTTTGCGTGGATTGTGAGGCTGATGGTTTTTTAACGTCTTCTCCTTTTACAGTATTTTTTTTTCTTTGCTCGTTTTAACTTTTGTCCAACACACACTGCGCACGCTCTGCTGTGTACCGCCGCACAGAAATACGCAGAATTCGTGAACACTTCATTCAGTGTTTTGATCGATTACTGAAAATGAACGACATGCTCAGTAATAAGATTTGACATATCGCTATAACAACAATTACGATTTTTGTCATTATGACTAAAGAACCTGGTGTTTCACTGACCACTGACAGGTGACTGTGTTTAACACACCCATATTATTGCCCGTATTTAAATTGGGTACGACACGAGAGCAAATGATTGGCTCAAACCGTACCTCAAATCAATCCTGACGCGTGAGGTGAGGACGTTTTTTTTAATTCTCCACTCACAGCTTTATGTAATTTCACTTTTTGACATACCTGAATGTAAGGGGCTTTTTACACCTGGTCACTTCCTGCGTTTTCTGTGATCCGATAGCTACCCGATGGTAAAAAGACCAGGTCTAAATGCCCTCAGAAACGTTTTGGAGACGGATATAAATCCGATGGTACGAACCCCTTCAGGAGGTGGTCTGGGACGCGTTTCAGATGAAACTGGACAGGTGTAAATGAATGTGGTTGTTCAAGCCACATACGTCAGCGCTATACTCCTCCCAAACGGAAGGGAGGAGTCTTTTTGATCGCATTCTGAAAACCGCACACACCAAAGCGTGTTCCATTTCAATTACCCCGGAAATGAGGTAAAATATATTAGAATATTGGGCGGGAGTAAAAAGATCGGATCGATATCCGATTCGCCGAGACGCGTTTATGTACCAAGATGAACATAAACATGATTTCATCATATCATGTCATAGACAGTTGCAGTCAATGTGTGTAGATGTATGGTGAAGAAAAATAGCGCTGAGAAAGAAATAGCTTCGTACGACACCGATTAGTGCCTTGTGTAAACTCGTTAGCTGTATATAGTGACAGCTGTGTGTAGCAGAGCCGAAAGGGAAAAAAAAGTTGCTGTTGGACAGACCGTGCCCACAAACAACAACAACAGAGCCTACGAGAGAGAGAGAGAGAGAGAAGCTGAAAAGTAACTCTCCCTTGTTTCAAAGTCATTTATTCGAAGATATCAAGCACAAAATTGTGATTAATGTATTTCTGTAGCTTTAAATCGTAGCCGAGCATCACCAAAGAAACGAACCTTGTAATTACGCGAACGTTTCAGCGGACGAATCGCGTTCGCTCGGCTTGCAGCACGGCGGCGTAGCGTTCAGATTCATTCCCTCTGTTCGGAGCTATTAATCATCGTCATAAGCGCTCGGGCTTTTTGTTGTGTTTGTCATAAGCATGCAGGTTTGTACGTGCTTAAGCACATTAGCAATTTGTTCTCGTCCTAAAAATGTCCGTGAGATCAAAGTAGCATGAAATGTCAGTAAAGGTGTTAAAAGTTCTGAGGTTTTTGCATGACGGATGTGTTCAGTTTCAGACGGACATCCACCACCACCCAAATCCCTCACCCAGACTCCATATAAGCACCAGATGAGCAGAGAGATCGACAACTGCATGTTGCTAGATAGACAAAGTATTATATAAGGGACATTACAGAACAATGTGTGACTCTATTCTTTTATTATGTTAATGTACTTAATGCAAACTGTTGGCATTTACCCCACGACGGGTCCTTTGTTTCTCCTCTGTTCTTGCAGGAGACGTCACTCAGGAGCAGCTCGAGTCCCCCCAACAGCACGGGTAGCACGGCAGACAGCGACGGCCTTCCTTCTCCCGATCAGCCTCCGCGCAAAAGCCGCAAGAGCTTCGGTGGCTTCAAGAGGCCCACGAATGACGAGCCCGAGTTCCACAAGCGGCCCAAATCTACGGGCTTCCTCCTGGAGGAGCGCAAGAAAACCGATAAAATGAAGAAGAAGAAAAAGAAGCCGACAGACATAATCAAGTCAGACGGTTCCGGGTCTTTTGCGCCGCTTCCCTCTGGCAGAGCAGAGATTTCAGCTTTCGGTCAAATCATCAAGGAGGAGCCGGAGGATTACATCAGCATCTCTACACCGCCCTCGTACACGGAGCGCTCCTCTCACCCCGGCACCAGCTCTCCGCTCAGGTCATACGCTCAGGACACCGTAGGCTGCAAGAAGGAGCCTGAGGCCGAGCGAGCGTGCTGGGATTCGTCACCCAGCTCGGGAACAGAGTCCAGAGGCGAGAGCAGGGAGAGGCTGGCGCTGCCTGATGGAGAAGCCATGGTCCTGAAGATGGAGGGATTGCCCGGCACTAGAACGGTGATACGCCAGGGAAAGCAGGTGGTGTTTCGCGACGAAGACGGATCCGCCGACGACGAGGACATCATGGTCGATTCAGGCAAGTTCAAATAGAGAGCAGGAATCGAGCCTCACTGAAATCCTTCTCTCGCTGTGAAAGAAAAACTTTGAATGAATGAAAGTTAACTATTATTTAACTGTTTGCTTTTTAACCTGTTCAGATTTACTTTGACCCAAATGATGTGAAAAAGCACAAAATTTCACTTACATTTACAAAACCGTACACGAGTTTATTAAACAACTCCGTTTACTCCGTCTCTGTGATGTCATTACACGTCTCATCCTGTCCTCCGTTTACAGACGACGACTCGTGGGACCTGGTGACGTGTTTCTGTATGAAGCCCTTCGCCGGCAGAGCGATGATCGAATGCAACCAGTGCAACACCTGGATCCACCTATCCTGCGCCAAAATCCGCAAGTCCAACGTCCCGGAGACGTACACCTGCCAGCAGTGCAAAGATTCCAAGTTTGACATCCGGCGCTCGAACCGCTCGCGCATGGGCTCTCGAAAGCACCTATTAGACTGACGTCGCTCGCGCCCCTCCCCGAGCGTGAACGCTGATCGAGACAGGAGACGAGTACGGAAGAGGAAGGGCTTGGAACGCGTCATTAAACTTTCACCTTCTTTTATATATCGTCCACCTTCCTAACTTTTTATGTTCTTTTTTTTTTTTTTTTTTTTTTTTTTTTTTTAATTTTATTTTTATTTTTTTGTCCTTTTTTTTTTGCGTAAGGCAATCAGAACCTTAGACGACGCATTAAAGAGTAAAGATTCTACAGATGTTTCCAAAACGAATGCCGTGTTCCCGAAGACTTTTATGAGACACTTTCAGAAACAGCTGCGGGGACGATGGCACTTTTTTTTTTTTTTTTCTTTTTTTTTTTTAAAACTCCCTTCTTATATATGTATATATATATAAAAGGGAGCATTTGTACGCATATCTTTTGAACAGTATGTCTGTATTTGTTTGTTCCTCGTGTTGAGTTTAACTTGTCGTCATCTCCTTGTGGAACTTTTCCGGAATCCAAAAACGTCTAAGGAACGAAGAGGCACTATAGTGTTCTAGTGAAAATATGTGGTACAGAATCTGTCCTTAGATGAGAAATCCCTCTTCTCTTTTTCCTCACAACTCTGTCCATCAGTGAGGGGTGGGGGCGTCTCACAGACGTCTCACAGACGTCCTCTTTAACGAATCCGGTTCTGTTCTCCGCTTTATTAACTGCCACGCCGTGCATTTCCACATGTGTGTTTTAGTTCATCGTGGCCTTGGACCCGAGTGATACGAGACATTTGGTCATACGTGTATTGCCCAGAAGCAAAAACAAAAGGACTTTATATTTTATTCTCGTTACCCGTTAAGATTTCCGACTGCACCTTTGCTTGTGATGTACACAACAGACTTGAAGTGAACTTGCAAGTGGACTCGGATCCACCGGTATTTCCCAGAATCTAAGTAGCAGAGGGTTTTTTTTGTTTGTTTGTTTTTTGACGTGACTTACATCAGAGCGTCCTCTCCTGATCACTAAACACCAGTCTTTTCGGTCAGTGTCGGCTTCAACGGACGTTTCGATTTGTGGCGGCATTTTAACCCGCCAGAAATCAGACGCTACTAGCTAGTCATTTCCACTCTCAAACTCCTGTAGCGAGACGTTTTTATTGCACTATGCCCTTCTTGCTGTGGCATTTTTATGAATAATTTTTGCGTCGAATACCACAAAGGTTCTAGCATCACAAAGACGACCCACGTAGATCACCCTCACCGAACCGTAGCGTTAGCCGAGCAGCCAGCGCTACGTTAGCGTTTACAGCTAGAGTTCACCGCGCTAACATCGCTTTCATTAGCTAACCACTTTAGAGCGGCGGAATAACGCTCACTGTCTTTAAAAAAAAGGGGGGAGGAGCCAATCCCCTTCAGATGTTTATATAACTATGCTATTATTTATTTCCCACTTATTTACACTCTCCGTATCCCGTTGCGTTCCGATTTCACTCTTGTTACAAAATGATAGGAAAGACATGACGGTTAAAGGTGTGGCACCCAATCAGTGACGAATGACAGTATTTACGACGTTAACGATGAGCACAATACGACGTTCACACGTCACAGGGAAATTCTTAAAGCAGTCCTCCAGACGGCGCAGCTGATTTTAGAAGCGCGTCGTCACAAACCTTTTAAAAGCTCATCCTCCGTTCTATACGACTGTAGAATAATAACCACTTTTATACGCTCCATTTCCCCGTGTTTTCAGTACGTGTACGAACAGTTCCCTCATCGACACGCGATCCCTCGTTTGTTTAAAAACGATCCTACGACAGTCTTTTAGTACCGAGTCGCGCCTGCGACGTCTCAGGACGTCTCCTTTCATCTCCGTGTTCACCGATTATTTATTTGGATAGTTTAGTTCTCCGTCGCTAAACGTTTCATCTGTACCGTTTCACCCGAGCTCGAGAGTTCGAAGTGGTTTTTATTTCCTCTTTTGATTCGTTTTGTACAATCTGTGCGTTCTGTTTGTATATAATGTCAGAGGTAGCTCACGGATGTCTTCACGTTTAGTTGGACTGGGAATTTGGGGAATTGTCGTCAGAGCTCTGGCGGCTCCAGGCTCGGAGACGGGAGCGCCGGGCCGGAGAGAGAGAGAGAGAAAGAGAACGAATGTTTCTGTGAAACTGATGTAAATAAAGAGCTAATGAGAATTTAATGGTGATCTCTGTGTCATTCGGATTCTTTATTTATTCTTTTTCCTTTTTTTATTTGAATGTTTTAAGATTTCTTCTTCCTGCAGCAGTGATTGCTTATTTGTTTGTAATTCCTTTTAAATTATATACATAATGGTTTTTTTGGGGTGGACACGGTGGGTTAGTGGTTCGCACGTTCGCCTCACACCTCCAGGGTCAGGGGTTCGATTCCCGCCTCTGCCTCGTGTGTGTGGAGTTTGCATGTTCTCCCCGTGCCTCGGGGGTTTCCTCCCCCGGTCCAAAGACATGCATGGTAGGTTGATTGGCATCTCTGGAAAATTGTCCGTAGTGTGTGAGTGTGTGTGTGAATGAGTGTGTGTGTGCCCTGTGATGGTTGGCACTCCGTCCAGGGTGTATCCTGCCTCGATGCCCAATGACGCCTGAGATAGGCACAGGCTCCCCGTGACCCGAGAAGTTCGTGTAAGCGGTAGAAAATGAATGTTTCGCTGACAAACTTTGTGAGGTTTCGACTCCGAAAAGCGAAGCAAGGAAGTCGTTTAAAGCACAGCAAACGAGCCTGAGCAGAATAAAGTTACCGAAGACGTATAAATATATACGAATGAATCGTTACTCCAGCTGCGTGTGTCGTTTGAGAACAAATCGACTCTTTGATTCGACTCTGATTTAGTTAGCCGTAGGTGTAGGCAGTGCATTTTCCTTTCACGGTGTGATTTTGTTCAATCTGAGCTGTTTGTTAGTGAGAATAAAATATTTATTTATTTATTTATTTTTAATATATATTGCACAAGTGTCCTCTGCAGCTCAAGCTGGTCTAAGCTGAGACCTTTCCAAGGAAATATCATCTTGCCGTAAGTGAAGAACTTACATCGATACACGGATACGTATCACAGTGCGTTCCTGTACGTGATACAAAAGTTTTAAAGTATTATTTTATGTCCAAAATAATTAAGATTTCATTCCATTTCGGTATGAAATGTGAACGTAAATGAGCCGCATCCAGTCTATAATGCTATTAAGATATAGATATTTATCTATCTTTTAGGAGAGAGTCGGTGAGTCGAGTCAGTTGATCTCAGATGACTCCGACACACACGCATACTGTAGCTGTGCATTTGTCACTTAAACGCGTTCCTTCAGCAACCTCGTCGTCACAAAGGTTCACGAGGGTTTAGTTTTTCCTTTAAATCCCGATTTCTTCATTGTTAGCATCCTCATCTGTCATGTAACGGTCTCTATACGGAGATCTGAGTTGTAAGTAAACATTAAAATGTGAACCGAGATCTGATGTGTGATTTGAATTTGTAAATAAGTTACACTCGTGTGTTCATGTTATGAACAAAAAAGACGACTTTAACCCAATGCTTTTTTTCTTTTCTTTACAAAGTGAGAAATCACATCTTTACACGTCTTCAGTTAATTATGTGGGAGATAAAACATCCTCCGTACTGAGATAGTAATCTGAACAACATGGAAATGTTACTCATTCATTCTCTACCGCATATCCGAACTTCTCGGGTCGCATCGAGGCAGGATACACCCTGGACGGAGTGCCGACCCATCACAGGGCACACACACACACACACACACACACTACGGACAATTTCCCAGAGATGCCAATCAACCTACCATGCATGTCTTTGGACCGGGGGAGGAAACCGGAGTACCCGGAGGAAACCCCCGAGGCACGGGGAGAACATGCAAACTCCACACACACAAGGCGGAGGCGGGAATCGAACCCCCAACCCTGGAGGTGTGAGGCGAACGTTATACTTTTTGCCCAGTTCTATTCAAATACAATAACCATAAGTGTACATGCATCTGTGACATCATCATAATAAATACAGCATTCACCTGATCACAGTACAAAAAAAATCTGATCTGGCAAAAGGATAATTGTGTTATAATAAGGTTTAATGAACTATACATAATACACAATACAACTCACGTACAAATTGAAACTTTATACTTTATAACGACACACTGAAGGGGAGCAAATAAAAACTTTTTTAACTTTTAAATATTAAGTTTCTGGTTCCCGGGTGCGTCGGTATGCTCCGTACCATCCGACAAGACGTTCAGTTCCTCTGCTCTAAAGTACATTTGTGCGATATAACATCCTTCGTAAGCGTTTTACATTACGGCGATAAGTAGCTATAGATAAATACGACATCATGACGGAATAATCACAGACCTTCTGTTTAACGCGAGACAGACAAAAGTGAAACTGAGCGTGTGGTCGAGATTCAATTTCGACTGGTGTTAATTAACCTGCTGTGGTAAAGTGTTTATAACACAATTTGGTCACCTGACAAAATCCCTCCATACAAGACATAACCTGCCCTGTCATATGATAGCAATCAGGGCAGATGAAGGTTTCCTCCAGGACACGTGAAGCCTCGTCGTTTCCAATTCACTAAAACACACCGAGGACAAAACGCGCCATCTGCCGTCTGCCCTCTTCCGCATACACGAGCTCACGTTCACATACGATTGGCTAGGGCTAGTGTGATTGACAGGGGAGAAGAATATGCCCCTCCCACGTAGACAGAGCTCTAAGACATTCTGATTTTATTTTATTTTGTCAGGGAAGCTGTCGCGTCAGCAGTTTTTTGTGTTTAAGAGTCTCTCGATGACGTAGGCGCAAAAAAGCAAGTGGTGAAAGGTTGTACTCCTTCCAATTAAACGCTCTCGCTCTTTAGCGTGCATATATCCCACAAAATTAACAAAGTGTCAGTAGGAAAAGCTTTCAGTAGGAACGTGCGAACATGCTAATGCCTCTTCCTGATGCTAGTACACACTTCCTTACCGATTTCCTGTTTTGTAACGAAACACATCTCGGGGTAAATTAAATCCTCTCACTCGTAACCGTGCTCTGTGTGAACCGCGCTCTTGTCTCAAATGTTATAATGAGTTATAATCTCAAATATGCTAATGAGATCGAGGGTAAAGGAAAAGTGGGCGTGGTTTACACACTCAAATTCACGACGGGAAAAAATCGGAAAGCCCGTCGGACTCCCCTTCGGTCGACGTCCTGTCGTCCGTCTGTCTCGCACTCGTGGGGCAGAATCCTACCTCTCGCCATCTCTCGCTATCCTGTGAGCTTCAGTGGGAGAGATGATCGTGAAAATGTCAGCAATGTGAATAAAATGTGTTTTTATTCATGTATTTATTTATTTTTCTTAACTAAACTCACACTGCTTGGGTATCCGAAGAGCTTCGCAGTCTCCGGAAAGCACTTGGTGCAGGACTCCTCGGAACTGGTAGAGCAGCTTCAGACTCTTCTCTTCTCCCACACACGGGTCGTAGAAGCCGGGCAACCCCGTCTGAGAGAGCAGCCCAGGGGCAACACGTGAGGTTAGTTAGGGTTACAGTGTCAGCAGGATTTAAAGGTAGGGTCTCCGTTGTTTGAAAGCCAATGTTGATATTTGAAATCACCAAAACAAACACCCCCCTAACCCAAACGGTTCCCACCCCTGTATCAATAGCTCCGCCCACACACACATACGTAACCCAGGCGACTAACAGAAAGAAATGTGTCTTTATCATAGCTGAAGGGAAGAACAATACGATTGTAGATAAACAAACAAGCAAAAATGCCACACAAGCATAATGATGTAAAGGACAAAGGCATATATTAGTTCTGTGTAACAAAGCAAAACCAACGTTACTCACCTATCGAGAAGGAAAAAAGCGCCTCGGCGTCTTAAGTAAAGTCGGCCACATATTCACAGGTCGGAGTTTCCCGAGTCGATAACTCCTGAGCTAAACGCTGTTACTACACAAAAGGCGGTTGTAGCTGCCTCTCTACATTACTACGATAGAAAAGAGGTGTTATTTGTGTAGTAACAGCGTTTAGCTCAGGAGTTATTGACTCGGGAAACTCCAACCTGTGAATATGTGGCCAACTTCCTGCTCCTTCAGTTCTCTCCAGCGCTGGAAAGCTGATCCTATATTAACACGTCCTACTTCTTGTCCTTATCGTAAGTCTTTCTTCTCTTTCTTTCTTTGTTTTTATCCTCCATGTCGATGTTAAAACCGCTTTCTGCTAACGTCACACATGCGCACTGAACACTCTCTCCGCCCATATCGACAAGACACGCCCCTTTCTGCTCATTGGCTACACGTTTGTTTTGTATTTTGTTTATTATTCGGCCCGACTCGGTTTTCTGAAGCGTTTCTCAAAAATCGGAGACCCCACCTTTAATAGAGCAGGTAGAGAAGCGGACGTAGGTCTGACCTTTGACGCCTCGGTGAGGATGAGTTTGGAATCTTTCACCAGGCACTGCAGAGGCACCGTCACGTCGATGACCTTCGCTCGCTCCGGTTTCTGACTGGTGTCCATCATAAACTTGCCGTACCAGGCGTTTAAGATGATGAGACCTGAGCGTGAGATTGAAGATTTTCACAGTGACTGGAAAGATGAAAAAAAGAAGTGCTCACAGGAATAAACAGAAGATGAAGATAGCTTAAAAAAAATAAATAAATAAACTAACGCACATTCTAGATAGAAGTTGCCCTCGGGGTCATTATACAATCGGGTTGGTAAATTTCACTCGACATGGTGAAGCTTTCTAAAGTTTAAAGGGAAAAAAAGCTACAGAGCCTTTAGTCAAAACCTTCACCGCGTTCCTCGCGTTCTTCCTCACGTCTCACTCCACGGCGGTGTTACTATGAAGCTCGTATGAAAGTAAACACTCAGGACTTTAATAATGTGTAGAGTTTCATCACTGTTTCTGTTTTTCTCTACAACACTAGAGGTGATAGATACATAGGAAAGTTCCAGGTTTATTTTCTCCACACAGATGTTTGTATCTTCAGAGTAAACGTTGAGATCAAACCCATTTCAGTCATGACCACAACGTAAATGAAGGTTAGCGAGCATACAGTTAGTGTTAGCGGGATGGTTCTGTTCTGGGAGAATTTTCCCACGCGCCTGTCCGTGCGCATGCATGGACGGGGCAGGGAGGCAGCGCTGGGGAATGAATAGACACCCCCCCCCCCATTACAGCTCAGAATCAGAACCGAAATTGCGCGAGGTGTGAATTATTTGTTTTTTTTATGTGAAGAATTTAATCGACGGGTTCGGCTGGAGGAGTCGGGGACGGAGGAGGGTGTTGGATCGCAGCAGCGGTGATGCGTAGGTGCACTCGAAGGTGAGGATTTAAAGGAGGGAAATTACAGAAGTCATGCTGGATCGGTGCGCCTTGTGGACAGCTGATTAGCAGCTGATGCAGCCTACTGCGTGGCCTGCCTGAACTAACGCGATGCTTGATTTCTGCTCTCTGAGACGATCCGAGTGTTTGTTCGTCTAAAAAGCAGCTCAGATTTATCTTCAGCTCTAAAATTCAGTGTAAGATCATCAACAGAGGGAAAAACACACGTCTGAAACACACCGTAAGGACGACAGAATCCCGACTCAGTTTAGATCAGACGTAATATGCAGATGGATGTGGTACGGGCCGAGCTACAGCCGATGTTTCTCCGACGCGTCCGGCGAAGAATTCACGGAGGAGATAGAAGCCAGAAAATGAGCATTTTTTTAGGGATAACGAATACACGGTACGGACTAAATGAGAAAAAGAAAAAGTGTCTGAGGTTTATTTCACCTCACTTTAATTATCTTCGTAATAGTGCCATCGGCTGGGTCTTAAATCTCACCAACCCTTTCATTTATTCGACTCTAAACCGAACGTCGGGACTGTGATGCGTTTTCACTTCACCCATTTTGGACTCTTCTGCTTCAATGATTCTTCGCACCGACTCCTGCATCAGTAACACCTACAAACACGCAAGCAGAAAAAAAAAGGGATTATTTGTCATAGCAAATAATAACCTTTAAGCATTAATTAATTAATAATGTTTCACATAATCTCAATTCGAGTTCATAGTTTAAAGTGTACAGAGAAAATTATTACTAAATATTCATTCATTCATTCATTCATCTTCTACCGCTTATCCGAACTACCTCGGGTCACGGGGAGCCTGTGTCTATCTCAGGCGTCATCGAGCATCGAGGCAGGATACACCTTGGACGGAGTACCAACCCATCACAGGGCACACACACACTCTCATTCACACACACACTCACACACTACGGACAATTTTCCAGAGATGCCAATCAACCTACCATGCATGTCTTTGGACCGGGGGAGGAAACCGGAGTACCCGGAGGAATCCCCCGAGGCACGGGGAGAACATGCAAACTCCACACACACGAGGTGGAGGCGGGAATCGAACCCCCGACCCTGGAGGTGTGAGGCGAACATGCTAACCACTAAGCCAACCCCCCCCCCCCCCTCCCCTCCCCTCCCCATTACTAAATATAATTCCAAAAAAATGTTTTAACGGTTCGTTCTGATCCACTTAATTAATTACATCCTTGTTTTATCTTGTTTACATGTCCAGCTTTTTTCCTTTTAGGCTGATGATTACATTCCATTTAGACTAAATTAGACGTCTTTAGCCATCACGACTCCACAATCGATTAAATAAATGAAAGAAAAGAAAAATCCAAAAATAAATCAAATATATTTACAACAGTACAACAGACTCTCTAATGAAACCGGAATGCAATATTTCATAGCATTTTTAAAATAATCGTAATCGAAATATTAATAATAATAATTATCCCAAGTGATATTAAATAAATATATTAATACATTTTGGCTATAAATGTTTTTTTTAAATTTTTTTTTATATTTATTCCTGAGATGAAGACAGATTTATCGCATTAAATCCAAGCTAAAATCTTTCATCACAAACAGCTTGTAAACGCGGTGTTGTTGTGAATACTCACAGCAGACTCCGCCTCCTGCCTCTTCTTGGCTATATCGGTCACAGAGTTCACTCTGTGCTTTTCCAGCTCCCTGATAAACACAAACACAAACACTCACACGTGACAATGACGAGTTTAAACCTCATTATAAACCGTCTCATCGTGTCACGAGACTCACTGTTCCTTTTGGGCGTGTACATAAGGCTTGACTATGAGCTTCTGAACCGCTACGTAGACAAGCAGAGGGCTGACGGTGGCGTAAAACACGGCGCTGGGTAAGATCTGGTCTGTCAGGTGGATGGGGAAAAGATACGTCTGGCTGGCTCGGTTTAACCTGGAGGAGGAAAAGGAAACGATTAACGACTTCAGCTTTTATCCCTCGTGATTTGCTCGGCTCCTGTAAACGAGACCAGGAACGATTCCGGAGCAGACGATTCTGACTCGTTCCACTCTCACAAGCTTCTCAAGTAGAGTCAGAAATCGTAGATCAGGATGAACATGACACAAAAACATCTCGATTATCATCGTATATATAAGATATTTTGGCCCAGTCGTAATTCCGAGGCAAGACGGATTCAAATCTGTTAGAGGCAGAGAGACGTCACGATACTTTATTGGACGATTATGGACGGAGAAGGGGAGCACGGTGGCTTAGTGTTTAGCACGTTCGCCTCACACCTCTAGGGTTGGGGGTTCGATTCCCGCCTCCGCCTTGTGTGTGTGTGTGGAGTTTGCATGTTCTCCCCGTGCCTCGGGGGTTTCCTCTGGGTACTCCGGTTTCCTTCCCCGGTCCAAAGACATGCATGGTAGGTTGATTGGCATCTCCGGAAAATCGTCCGTAGTGTGTGAGGGTGTGAGTAAATGAGAGTGTGTGTGTGCCCTGTGATGGGTTGGCACTCCGTCCAGGGTGTATCCTGCCTCGATGCCCGATGACGCCTGAGATAGAGAAGTTCGGATAAGCGGTAGAGAATGAATGAACGAATGAATGAATGAATGTATTACGGATGAAGAAGAAACGATTCGTTCGGATAAACCGCACAGAATCTGACAGAAGACAGAAACGAAGCGATGCAGCATGTCATTACTGTGACGGAGAGAGAAATGCAGGTTAAAGATGAAGATTGTCAATTATAACTCGATAATAATAAATAACAGCTGTATGTCGTACGAGTTTTGTAATTATCCGCTGTACGGAAGGGAAGGAGGTTTTTTTTTTGTTACAGGATCTAACGCTGAGAAAAAAAAGAAAAGACATCACCGAGACTTTCGTGTTATTTAGGCTAAAAAAAGATTAACGGCGACGGCGGCGTGGAGTTCTTCCGGACCACACACACACACACACACACACACACACACACACACACACACACACACGGCGCTGCGGTTGTTCGGAATTAAACAAACTACAAACAAAAACAAACAAACAAACATCCCAACCTGATTTTCAGAGAGACTCCTTGAGGCACCCCGATGCTGACTGTCGCCGAGAGAACGCTGTGCCTGCTGATCTTCCTCTCGGCGCCGTATTCTACCACCGTCCCAAAAAACCCGGTCCTGAACCACAGCGAGGCAGGAGGATCAGATTCACACGCAGTTTCTACCATTATGTGTCAATGAAAATAAATAAATAAATAAATCACAAGGCGTACTTGACAGAACCCTTGACCTTGGTTTGGTCTTCATCTTGGAATTTGTACTGGTAGCTCATCATCAGGTAAGAATGAGGCATGCCGAGCTGGGAAGCACAAAACAGAGAGGAATGAGTTCACGTTCTCGACGTTCTCTAGTTATGAGCTTCGACGAGATGAACGCAGGTGTCACCTGGAGGGCCAGGGTGAAGTGGCTGGTCTTGGTGTCTCGGACGACGCTGGTGGTCATGGCCGACTCTGTGCCCCAGCGCCACTGCAGGTAGCCCATCGTGTTCTGGTCCAGGTGACGCGCCATCATGGTGCCGGCGCTCGGGCGCACGCCGCGTGAGGAGAACTGCATGCCGCACTGCGCGGTCACGGAGCTGGAAACGAAAACCACGCTAACAAAAAACCCCAAGAAAAGCTTCACATGTTTTAATACATCTGTATGCATTTCCATAGTAACACCTCGTCCGTCGGTCATTCACAGAAGCGGATGATGGACTTTTTACATGTAACTTAAGAGGAGATCATCTGTAACACGTTACCATCGTGTAGTAACATTACGGAACATTTTCATTCCGAAAAGAGGCCCTCGGACGTCTCCGGCTCCGAACTCCAGCTGCAAACAGACAACAACAGAAGTCAAGTGCTGAAGAATCTCAAAGAACAGCAGCTCCGACTCGGGTTTACACGAGCGATGAGAGGTCTATTTAACAGTTAGCGAAAGAGGCTAAAGTGTCAAGTCTGGGTGTGGTACTGTACCTCTCCCCAGCCGCGTGTCGAGGTGACTCGTCTCAGACACAGGCCGATATTCCCGCCGCCGTTTCCGTTGTGCGTGGTCAGAGAGCCCGAAAGGACGGCCGTGTCCGTCGTGGTCAGCGGCGCCTGAAAGGCACGGACGCGTCAGGTCGTATCCGAGTCCTCACACGTGTCCACGTACGCCTTATGTCTTTTGTTTACCTCGACAGATTGCGATATGTGCATCCTGTTAATCTCGATGTGACGGAACCCTCCTCCTGGCATCTCCTCAAAGTCTTCTTCGTAACGATCAAACAGGTCTGTAGCATCTACTCCTACGCTGATGGTCCCCTGAATGATGACAGATTTTCTCTCTTATTTACTTCACACACTTTCCATCTCGTGACATTCAAAGACCACGAAGCTTCATAGAGCGGTCTTAGGATCGAAAGCACGGCTTGTTTTTGCTCTCTAGACTTTAACGACAAACTTTGTGCGACACGAACCGAACATCTTACAACCTTAGTTGATTCTCAAGCACAGTTAGAATAGGAGTTTGAATACTTTAGGATTGGTCCTCTGCTGTAGCCTCCTCTCGTCCCTCTCCCTCCGCAGGCGCTCGTACTCCTCCCTGATCTCTGCGGGCGTCTTCTTCCTCTCCACCACCTGAAGAAGATGAAAAAAAAAAACAGGACACAATCATTTACACCCCATACCTCTGTCTGTAAATTGGTTTTCCTGCATCGCTTGTTCCTGTGGTGTCCCGGTCTTACCTCCCAGCCTTCCACTTCCAGTCCTTTCTTTCCAAAAATGTCATATACGGCTCGAGCCTGGGGGTCACTGAGGACTAAGCAGAGCAAGACAGTGAGACACAGTGAGCGCTTGACTTCACAATATTCAGTGTTTAATGTTATCCAGGTTGATTCCCTTTGAACTGTGGTTAATCTTCCTGACTGAAGCTTTTTTATAATCTTTATTTTAAAACCCTTATGGTCAAATGGAAAAGTTACTTATTCCAAATTTATAGGAACCCCAAAACCTGAAGAACCTGCGCTAGCCTCCACATTAGGTGACATTATTAAGTAAAAGCTGCAATGTGCTCCGGTGTCCAGTCCCATGAAAGATTTTGATTTAATGTGATGATGTAGTGGTGGTGGGGGGGGGGGGGGCACCGTGTCTTAGTGGTAAGCATGTTCACCTCATACCTCCACAGTTATCCGAACTTCTCGGGTCACGGGGAGCCTGTGCCTATCTCAGGCGTCATCGGGCATCGAGGCAGGATACACCCTGGACGGAGTGCCAACCCATCACAGGGCACACACACACTCTCATTCACACACACACACACACACTACGGACAATTTTCCAGAGACGCCAATCAACCTACCATGCATGTCTTTGGACCGGGGGAGGAAACCGGAGTACCCGGAGGAAACCCCCGAGGCACGGGGAGAACATGCAAACTCCACACACAAGGCGGAGGCAGGAATCGAACCCCCAACCCTGGAGGCGTGAGGCGAACGTGCTAACCACTAAGCCACCGTGCCCACCCGAACATATTCTCCATCCTTAACCGTGCTGTGATTCATACCACAGCATGAAGCATTTTTTAACGCATACAAATAAAAGGTGTGAAAGTCAGCAGTGTGTTGGGGTGTTTTCTGAGATCTCTTTCTCTTACGATTGTTGAATAAGTCAGCGCAGGTTTGTTTTGGCTAACTGTATCTATCTCACACTTCATTTGTTCTGTTCTCTCTATATGTTCTGCATAAATATCTGAAGTTGGCTGTAACTGTTTACATGTTTGTATGGGTTCTGTGTACCTGTCATGTGCACTGACAGTCATAATGGATCTTTTTTGTTTTGTTTATTACCTTCATATGCCCTGTGAACGAGGTTGAACAACTGCTCGGCCTGCCTCTTGAGTTCAGGGTCTCTGTGCTTATCTGGATGGTACAGCATGCACAGTCGCCGGTACGAGGACTTCAGCTCTTCCTGAGTTGCCTTCAAGCAAAGGTCAAGAAAGCCAATGGAAAAGTTACCGTGTTCTTAGTAATCTTTCAGCGGTGGTGCTACGGGTTGTTAGGGGTTCGAGCCCCAGTGCTGAAACTGTCAGACTCTTAACCCTTTCTGCTCCAGTTTCCTAACAAGCTGGAATATGAGGAGAAGAGTTCCACTCTAGTGTAATGCACATGTGACGAACAAAGGCTTCATGTAAAATAAACTGAATCTCAAAGTGAAATTATATGGGGTTTAAATTAAGCGGTGTAATAAAATGCAAATCCTTCATTAGAGCTGCTTCATTGCATTACTAAATAACGCATTAGTTATCTATTTGCTTGTGAGCTTTAAACCAGGGATCACACACAGACACACACTCTCTCTCTCACACACACAAACACACACACACACACACACACACACACAGACAGACACACACACACTCTCTCTCTCACACACACACAAAACACACACATTCACACAAATACACACACACACAAACACAAACTCTCTCTCTCACACACACTCACACAAACACACACAGATAGACAAACACAAACAAACACACTCTCTCACACACACACACACACACACACACACACACACACAGATAGACACACAAATGTGAGCTTTAAACCAGGGATCACACACAAACACACACTCTCTCTCTCACACACACACACACACACACACACACACACACACACACACAGATACACAAATGTGAGCTTTAAACCAGGGATCACACACAGACACACACAAACTCTCACACACACACAGATAGACACACACACAAACACAAAGATAGACACACACTCTCTCACACACACACTCTCTCTCTCTCTCTCTCTCTCTCTCTCTCTCTCTCTCACACACACACACACACACACAAAAGACACACTCTCACACAAACACACACACTCACACAAACACACACAGATAGACACACACACACAAAACACACACAAACACACACACTCACACAAAATCTCTCTCACAAACACACTCACACAAACACACAGATAGACACACTAGACACACACACAAACACACACTCTCTCTCTCTCTCTCTCTCTCTTTCTCTCTCTCACACACACACACACACACACACACACACACACACACACACACACACACACACACACACACACACACACACACACTGATATGATGCGGATGCAGGATAAAAGTGTCATTATCATTGGTCCCGACAGCGAGACCAGGGCCGCCTCTGTGTGAACATTATTCCCGACAGCCTTCTCTTACCTCTCTTCTCACGTTCAACAGAGAATAATAATCATCGTTGACTGTGTCTAGTTCATCTTCCATGGTAGCCGCCATGTTTCCGTCGCAGGAAGCCCCAACGACTCCCGGTACAGAGGTCTGGCGCCGCCGCGCGCTCCGGAGCTCAGGATGCGGCTGGAATCCTCCTCATATCCTGAAATCCTGCTCGTGCAGCGTGAATCTGTGAAGCTGCTTATGCAGAAATACGTCTCTGGATTCTTAAAGGAAAAGTTTTTAAGTGATATTTAGAAAAAGTCAAAATTCTTATAGGATTCAATATTTTCTACTCGATTTAATGTTTAATGATGTGAACTACTTGAGACTTGAGTTAAAAAAAAATTTAAGCGTGAAAGTGTTCAAATAACGCAATAATCGGAGCTCAGCCGAGGTTCAGAGATGACAGATGTTTGTCGCTATTTTATTTCTATTCATCTAAGCATGTGCTTCTTTAAATGGTAGAAATCTCGTCATCTGGCTGCAAAACTTTCGAAAACCCCCTGTACTACAGTACAATAGATTCATCACTTGTTTTTATTGTTTCCTTGTAAAAAGGATATTTTTAACAATGCACTGTACAAAACTGCAACGTTGCTGGAGTTTAAAATCATTTCTTTAGGCTTAGGATCGAGTAGGAATTGTGTCATCATCTGGCATGATTCAATTATATTTCAGGATTTTTATTTTCTTTGCGGACATCTGGCAACCCTGTGATGAAGCGTGATTGGATGAAGCTGGAAGGCTCGCGCGGTGGAGCTGTCCGTTCAGCACCACGCGCTCCTTCAGCACTTTACACAGAGAACAGCGCGCCGCTCGGGCACGAGCATGAAGACGGGCACGCGTATGCAAACAGCCTTTGCTTTTATTTAACGCTGGCACGTCCAAATAACGCGCATAGATCTTACAGGTCAATGCATGGCAGAATAATGTGTCTAATGAGCAAAATGTACTAATTAATGAATCGATATAAGTAATCAATCATAACATGTAATTGTAGCTGTATTCACAAAGCTGTATGCTATTATAAAAATGAAAATAATTGCATAATAAGACGTTTCTTAAATTGTCGTCTTCAAACACAGAATTAATTTCCCTTTGCTTTTAATAAATAAGTGCAAAATGTTCAGTGTTTCACAGATTCGAACAGTAAGAAGCAACTTTAGCGAATAACAAAAAATAGATAAACCTTTAAAAAAATATTTTTTGTTTCCTTGGAGCTAAAAAATACGAATGATTTTTTTTATACAATTTAATAGTGATCATTTCTTTGTTTCTTTATTCCTTTCTTTATTTCCTATTTATTTAAACGCCATTGTCACTAACTTGTCACTAACTGCACGATTTTTTCTGACCAGTGGAAGACTCGATTTTTTAAAAGTTATTTATTTATTTATTTATTTGTTTGTTTGTTTGTTTGTTTGTTTGTATTTATAATTGTGTGCTCGCATTCAGCCTTGCGCGTCCCCAACACTCGGTGTCCACGTGAACGCGCGTGGTACTCAATCCCCCCTCCTTTTCAGACCTACCCCCCCACACCGATCGCGAGGAGGAGGAGGAGGAGGAGGATGTGGCGCGCGGACGGGAAATGGCTGCCGAAAACAAGCCGGAAGGTAAGAGACGAAAATATCTGGGTTATTATTGTTATTATTATTATTGCTACCGTTATTATTCTTATAGTGGCTATATATTAATTTCTGCATAGTATTCTTTTTTTGACGCGCTCGCGATTGTTTAGATTTCCGTTAAGGAAGGACGTGACGGAGGGACAGAGGGAGCGCGTGATATTTTGCGCTTCATCGCGAAAAGCTGAAACGTTGACGAGATTAAGGTCCAGCTCAAATCTATAGCTGGCTTCTATAGCTGCTTACATGTGGGGGAAAGCAAAGCAGGAGTTGTGCTCGTTAAAAGGGAAAGAAAGAAAAAAGAAAGAAAGATAGAAAATAAAGTGAATCGGCTGTGTGTGTTGTGTGTGCTGAGGTTGTGTTTGTAGTATAGGTATGATGTTACTCTTATTGTTACTCTTATTATTATTATTATTATTATTATTATTATTATTATTATTATTATTATTATTATTATTATTATTTGGGCTCTTGATGTTGAAGGAATGAACACGAGGCACGTTAGAGGGATGAAAGCGTGCTGTGTATAAGGGTGATTAAACAGAGGATATCACTCTGTGTGTGTGTGTGTGTGTGTGTGTGTGTGTGTGTGTGTGTGTGTGTGTGTGTGTGTGTGTGTGTGTGTGTGTGTGTGTGTGTGAAACCGGGAATGAAATGACCTCGCTTATGATGTGAAGCGGGATTCCTTCACACCACCAACCTTCATCCTCATCCTCTTCCTCATCCCAGCTCATCTTCCTCCTGCTAATCTTCTCACAGTGAGGAGAGGAAAGGAGAGACAGGAGAGGAGAAGAGAGGAAATGAGAAGACAGGAGAGGAGAGAAAGGAGAGACAGGAAAGGAGAAGACAGGGGAGAAGAGAAAGGAGAGACAGGATAGGAGAATACAGGAGAGAAGAGAAAGGAGAGACAGGAGAGGAGAAGAAAGGAGAGGAGATAAAGGAGAGACAGGAGAGGAGAAGAAAGGAGAGGAGAGAAAGGAGAGGAGAAGACAGGAGAGGGGAGAAAGGAGAGACAGGAGAGGAGAAGAGAGGAGAGGAGAGAAAGCAGAGGAGAGCCAGAAGCATCACCATAAAGTGAAACTGTTCCTCATTTTTTTTTTGACTTATGTAGGCTGTGCTGTGGTGCTGCGATGAAACGCGTCGCTTTTTTAAACGCGAACCGATTTACACCGATGTACTACGAAAACGTCATTGATTCCTCCTCCTCCTCCTCCTCTTCCTCATCCTCTTCCTCATCCTCCTCCTTTCTCTAAAGCTGTGACTTAACACAGCAGCTGGCTGTTCTTAGTCCTCATATTCCTCCTCTTATTTTGAAATTTGATCCTTTCCTTTGTTTAACAGGGTTTTTTTCTCGTTTTTTCTTCTTTCTTTTCTTTCTTTTCTTTGTATTTTGATCATCGAAGACATTTCGATTGCAAAACTATTGACAGCTGCAGGAGCGCGCGCGAGACAGACGGAGCGCGAGACCGTTAGAGAGCGAAACAGCCCGCACGCGCGTTTTTACGTTGGATTTGTGTAAGAAAACAAACAAACAAAAAAATCACCTGAAACTGAAGAGGCAGCAAAATGAAAGGTAGGTTTGTGCGTTTGTTTGTGAGTTTTAGCTTAAAAAGCGTTCAAATCCAAATAACAAACTATGAACGGAAATCAGAAATTAGACGTTTAAGCGAGTTTGTTGGTTGTTTAACTGAATTTAACCGAATTTAACCGAATTTAACGGAATTTAACGACTTTTATTTAAGATAATCAGAAAGCTGCACTTATGCTAAGCTAACACAAGGTTAAATCTGAGGTACTCATGTAATAAGGCTGCATCTCAGTTATTATTATTATTATTATTATTATTATTATTATTATTATTATTATTATTATTATTATCCGTGTTTAAATTTAAGAGATGAACAAACATTAGGTTATCAGTCTGTAAATAGTAAATAATAAATAAATAAATAAATAAATAAATAAATAAATATTGATAATATTCTATGGTCATCTTTTTAACATGATCATTTGTTATATTGAACTGAAAATGACCACAAGATGGAGACAAAGCAAATTTTATATCCTTCGTGAGTAAAATATAAACCGTTTAGAGCTTAAATGATTCTATATATTTGTGTATACAGTGTGTGTGTATATATATATATAGTGCTGTTTGTAGTCTATAGAGAATTTGGGTCATTAGTTCAGAAAAAAGATCCTCATATATATTTATATATGTATGTATATAAACATAATTGTATATGAAACAGGAGCGTTTTTACTTAAATCATTCAGACCGAGGTGTCGTGATTTGTGATTTAGCTAATCAGGGTTTCCGTGCGTGTTAGATTTTTGTCAACATTTAGGCGTTTTTACTAAGTACTTCATTTTCAAGAGCTATCTACAGAGTTGGGTTTGAAGAGCTCCAGCAGGGGGCGATATTGAGCTGCGTTCATCTCCACAACAACAACACGCATGGATGTACGTTGTGTTTCCGTCATAGGAGCGACTTATTCTTGGTGAGGTTGTGTTGATAGTCATTTTACACCAATGGCATCCCGTGTCTAGTTTCCTAAACAGCAATTAAGAGGGAAACCTAAAAAAGCAACAACTTTAAACGATGATTTATTGCTCTGGTGAGACATACACACATCTATATGGTACCTACCCTTGATATCGGTGCCTTTTGTTTTCTTTGTGCCCATGGGAAATCGTGTCAGAGTAATGTAGCTTTTTTCCACCAAGAAGAGACCTGTTTTGACCTTAGCAGAAGGAAACTGTGTCGTGCATTTGTATCTGTCAGTCTTTTTTTGTTCTTGAGCCCCGCTTCCTGTATCTTATCCTGTGTCTTTACTTTCTGTTTTTACGGATATCGGTTCTTACACAGGAAGCATATTCTCCAGTGGTCCTTGCAAAGGGTCGGAGATGTTACACAGATACACGCACCTTCTTCATCCCTTAGATGTCTTAAGAGTTTTGTTCTTGAACATACCATGGGCCAAGAAACTTCCTGTTCCTCTCTTTCACAGTCAGGGCATCCTGTTCTCCACTCAGATACACAAGCAGAATGTTCCCGAGCTGGGAATTAAGAAGGTCAGGACATACCGTATATCCTATATCGTGCACTCATCCGTGTGCATATCAGCGAGGCGAAATCTTGAGGCAATTGCTGTTGTGTACAGACAAACTCCTTGGGGAAGTGCGATCAACGGCTGAGGTTGATAAACAGCAGCCGTGTTGATAGCAAACTTATCAGATTCTCATCTCTGGGATATAACTGGTGCAGCCTTTAAATTGTGCTGGGTGAATCAGCTCTGCAATTTTGTTCAGCTAATTGAATTTAGTGAGGCTGCTATGGATTAAAAGATGGCTGCTCGCACTCATTCTGTCTCTCTCTCTCTCTCTCTCTCTCTCTCTCTCTCTCTCTCTCTCTCTCTCTCTCTCTCTCTCTCTCTCTCTCTCGCTCTCTTAAGATCCCTCAAGCTTGCTTGATCTCTCTGTGTTTAAAAAAAAGTCTTGCTGGTCTTAAGAGTCCTTAGAGCTTATTTGATGGATTGGTTCAGCCAAGCAGAGGGAGAGGGGCGTAGTAGCAGAAAATAGCTTCATTATGTCTTAATTGGCCTATTATTTCGGTTGTTGTTGTTTTTTAGGTAATTGTTTATGAAACTTTCATAAGTTTTATACGTGCACACTGCAAGAATGTCATAATACTAAATTGTGGATGTTTTGTAACTCATCACGATTCTCGTTACCGAATCTATACAGCGACTAAGAGTAAATAAATTAAAATAAAGAGGAAAAAAAACCCACACATTAGCCTGAAGTCCCAGATTGTTTGCGTGCGATTATACACCGTAAACATGAAAATAAACGAGGTTCTTAGTTTCCGCAACGTTTTACTGATACACTCTGCTCAGGACTAAACATCACTAAACAAACTGCACCGTTGTAATAAAGTACAACTGGCCTAAGACATTTTAATACTTAATGCAACATGGTCAATTTTCTTAAGAATAAAAAGACTAAAATAATGTTTTTATCATTACAGGGTGCTATCAAGTGCTTTTATTTCTTCATTTAAAAATGAGTAAACATACAATTTAGCAAACTAACAATTTCATTAGCCAAAAATGTGAAAATAACATGTGATACATCTGAAACCAGTTTTATACAGTACATGGGGTGGCCAGAGGGGTGGGTGGCCAAGGCAACTTTAGGGGGTGATCTTTAATACACCCATTACAATAACACAAGAACCATTAGTGTATAATCACAATAAAAATTCCATAGCTATATCAAATCGTGAACACACATAAATCAACACCTAATTACATTTTTATGTAAAGCCTAAACTGATGAAACCATCTATAAACAAGCTAAACTTAAATTCTGAACTGGACATGTGACTGTTGGTGAAATGAGATGTCAATCAGCATCAAACTTCCAATGCTATCAAATAAAAATTCGGGGTGGCACCTGGGGTGGCCAATCAGACGGCAGGGGTGTTCAGCGCCACCCCGGACAGCCCCCTGGCTTCGCCACCGCCTGAAACGCTATTACGCGGTTAAGCAAGAAAATGCTAAACTGCCCGAAGAACCTAAACCGAACGATAGAAATAACGAAACATTAACTGGCAAAAAGATTTGTTAATCCATATGAGGTCATCTGGTTATCATTGTAACAGCACAAGTAACATTTGTTTTGCTAGCTAAGCAAGATAAACTAGTTCGCTAATGTCTTGCTGATTTTTAAGTAGTCCAAGTTCTGTCTTGTTTCCTTTGATTTAAAAAGACAAGAATCACCAGACTGATGCTAAATTAGCATTAGCAGCTAAATTCTGTCAGATACAAGTGTAAAGGCACGTCTTAAAGTCTCAGAACTGACCGATAAGGTTGGCAGGAGGCAAGCTGCTGTCATCTGAGCATTACTGTTGTAAGTTCTCTCCAAAAACAAGCACAAAAACGTCACAGTTACAACCTCAGACTGTCAGAACCCAAATGGCACCGATATAAAGCTAAAAATAGAGCTCTTCCAGTGGCGAGGAATGCTCACAGAGTGAAAGGAGAACTTTTGCAGGGAGCATTTACATGAAAATAGCGTTCGTCCGTAAGGATACGCTGTCTGGCCGACGCTGAAAATTAGGATGTATAAAATTAGATGGTGTATTTGTGATGATGAAGCGAATCCAACATTAATCTCAGCTAAAACTTTATCCCTGTAATCGGCCGAAGAAGACAGATTTCTCGCTAAATATGGAATTCTAACACCTTTCGCATGCTGTTTAGTCGTGTCTGTACCGTATGTACGTCAGCCTTCAATAGCACAGTAAGAAAAGAATGCTGTAAGTCAGTCTCTGAACCACAGAGTCGAAGGCTTTTCTTTATCTTTTCTCGATCTTTCATATGTTTTTTGCTTTTGCTTAGAAAATTCCCAGTCCCTTGTTTTAAAGTCATCCAGATCGCAGATTATTTGTGTTATATATCAGGCTGATTCTTCACTTGCATTATATCGAGGTTGGAGTCCGACCCGTGACTGTACAATATGCCACATTTCAACTAACAGTGACATATTTCCAACGCCTCTCTGCCCTTTGCTAACAATAAACCGCAGTCAGGCTTTATCTGTACGTGACCTTGTGATGTAGTCACATTGTGTAACGTCATGACTCGCTCGTCTGGCGATAAAAAAAAACAAACAAACATTCGGGTAGCGACAATGAGAAACGTAGCCAGGATAAAAGCCAGGATTTTTTTTTTGAAGAAATGGAAAATCGTATATTTTTATAGTTCCCCAAAAAAGCAGAAAGATTAATCAGTTTGTCCATGTCGAAATGTCAAGCCGTCACCACTCCGATGAGTCTAATCTGAATGTTGTTAGATTAAAAAAAACGTGACATGCGAAATTTTACTGTCCTCTGATTGGTGCTGGTGTTGTGCAGATGTTAAAAACATCTGGAATCAGGGTTTGAGTTGTTTCGATTAGAGTAATGAGAGTAAACTGAGAAAAAAATGATAACTAGGAGGTAATAAAACACCATGTAGATGTTTGTGTATCTTTGTCTTGAACATCACCGGATGAACATTTCTGTACGACTACCAATGTCATATGCTACCTATCACGCTATATTCATTTAAACCTAGGATTAAAGGCATGGCTAAGAAGCACAAGCAAGTAAAAACATGCTCCAGCTAACACATAACCAAAAACATATTATGTCTGTACTTAGAGTACTTCCCTTCATCTTTCTTTCCCCACTGTGCCGCCTCTAAGACTGAAGAGAATTCATAATGCAGATCGAATATACCGAGCCTCCGTCAGCAACGCCAAACACGCTGCTACTAAGGGTGTCCAAGACGGCACAGACACCAACAGTAAGAGAGCTGGCTCACTTCCACATTGCATCCCAAAAAAAAAGAAACAACAACCGACAAATATCAAAATGACACTTCAACCATCCGCTAACGCGTTTTGCTAATTCCCTCATTTCGGTGGCGCAAGACGGCGCTACAGAGAAGCTAGCCGTGCACGTCGGGGTCGATATCTCTCTCAGGGTTCGTGTCGTAAACGGTAAAATCATGTCGTAATTACGCCACAGAAAAGAAACGAAAGAAAGAAGTAGGTGTAATAGATTTAAACAGATGTAAGTGTGATACGTCTACTGGAGTGGAGCGTTCGGCTAATGGAATCAAATCGATGAAACCGAGTCCCCATTATGCAGGAGCTGTATTCAAAATAACCCAGTGCTCTATGGCTTTGTGGGTGACTTCTTCTTCTTTCTTTTTTGTCATTTTTTTTTTTTGAGAGAGAGAGAAAGAGAGAGAGAGAGTGTGTGGAAATAGGCGAGTTCTTTCTTGGTTTATCAGGGTTGTTTTTTTTTTCTTCATTGTCATTCAGCTTCATTACAGATCATGTTTATTCATGCATGGCCACGGTGCACCGGAACGCGCAGCATATTTTTGGAGGCAGCAGCTCATTGTCATGCCTAATCAACACACAGCACACTCTGAGTAGAGCCCAGGCATCAGTGTGTGTGTGTGTGTGTGTGTGTGTGTGTGTGTGTGTGTTTACTTGCTCACTTTCCAAGAATGGCAAAAAAAAAAAACTCCAGCAACCACTGCTACGGCCCCTCGATTTTTTTTTTTTTTTTCAGCTCAATTTCTTTCATCCAGTGGTTTTTAATGTCTTCGCTGAGTGATCAAACTGTTTCCAAGAGACGCTTGTTTAAACAGTGGCCAAATGGCAAAAGGGTCCTTTGCCTACTTGTTAACAAGCTCCACATCCTAATTAGTGGCTGGTTAGATACGTGTCTTCAGCGTTTCTCGCTGTGTTGGTGTTTAAGCCACTAAGGCTCGGTTTGTCAGGCTTCCAAATCAGAAGCAGAACTGAGACTCTGTCATCGGAGCTTCATCGTTTAGTTCACTTCACAAACCTATATCGTTAAATGTACGTCGGTTGCGACCGACTCGGTATTGCGCGTTATTGCGATCTGTGACATCGAAACCAAACCCCGAGCAGAAGCCAGTAGCAGGTCATTTGCTTCATTAACCAGCACCGTGATGACTAAACCTTGGCTGATAGAATGGGTTTAGCTACAGAGATACAACCTTGGCAATAAAGAGTAGTTTTTGCTTGTCCTACATTTTTGTACAGCTACAGTAGGTAAGTTTCTTTAATAACCCAGAGTTGAAAAGATTTCGGTCCATAGCCACCGCTTAAAGAGGATTATTGTTTGTAGAAGAGGTTCAGTTGCTTCTGGTAGGATAGGTCTTGTGTATTTTTCTCAAGTAGGACCTGCTTCTGAACTCAGTATGCAGGTAGTGAAATAGACTTTCCAGCAATCCTGAACCTGGACCTGGTTTACCAAAAGCATGAGAAATGGCTAACTATCTGTAAAAAAAAAAAAAACATCTTGAGTTTCTATTCTGGTCCTTTTCAGAGTTATTAAACCAGATTGTAATTTTCATGAGAACTGTCAGTCACTTTCTGAGAGCAGCATCATGTCATTAACACTAGCTTGAGCTATTCTTTTTTTTTTTTTTAAATTATTCACAATTCTTCAGGCAGAAGAACCACAAGACAAGATGAAGCGGGACCGCTGAGACCCGAAATACCATTTCTCCAACAGTTCATCAGCTGTGACGCTAGTTTCCAAAATGGCGTAGCAATTAATAGAAAATTCTGTGCCTCAAAGATTATACAAATTGACGGAACAGAATATTAATCGAGACACATCGAACTATCAAAAGATTTATTCACACAGCAGAAAGAAACAAATGACACGCTGAAGATTTTTACTTAAACCGAGATAGAAGCGAGGCCGCTGAGCTCCGTGCTTAGCTGGGAGTCAGCATCGAGAGCAGCAACTGTTTAAAGTAGACTAACTTAAACAGCTAACCTTAACGTCTCTCCATTTTTGTCACCTTTCCTAAAATGATTGTACCTCATAATGATAGACTAGCTATAAATCAGAGAAACAAGGCACTGATTTAAATGCACACGTGCTGCAGACGTTTAAGGAGGAATCAGAAAAGAGAGACGGAGAGAGAGAGAGAGAGAGAGAGAGAGAGACAGAGAGAGAGAGAGAAAAAGACAGAGAGAGGGAGAGACAGAGAGAGAGAGAGAAAGAGAAAGTGAGAGAGAGAGTGAGAGAGAGAGAAAGACAGAGAGAGGGAGAGATAGAGAGAGAGAGGGAGAGAGAGAAAGAGAAAGTGAGAGAGAGAGAGAGAGAGAGAGAGACAGAAAGCGAGAGAGAGAGAGAGAGAGAAAGCGAGCGAGAGAGAGAGAGAGAGAAAGCGAGAGAGGGAGAAAGACAGAGAGAGAGAAAGTGAGAGAGAGTCAGAGAGAGAGAGAGAAAGCGAGAGAGAGAGAGTCAGAGAGAGAGAGAGAGAGAGAAAGCGAGAGAGAGAGAGAGTGAGACAGAGAGAGTAAGAAAGAGAGAGAGACAGAGAGAGTAAGAGAGAGAGAGAGAGAGAGAGAGAGAGAGAGAGAGAGAGGTGAGAGGACAGATTGTCCGCCAGCAGTCTAAAGTGCATTTTGTATGCATAGCTTAGCTCTTTATCCATTTGTATTCATACACTCATTTGCATGATTGACTCCATGTGTATTTGAGCATTCTCATATCTCCTGCCTTGATGAATGCCTCCGTTAGTGAACACTGCCTGGATTAACTTGTTGTCCGAGAGTAAGATACGGATCGGTACCATGTCCATGTAAGCAGCTTCTCCCACATGAGCCGACTTCCTGAAATCAAAAACCGCCCAGCGTCACAGAGATATTTCTGCGTTTCCTCAAATCCAACTACGTACGTTCCCACGCGCCGCGTGTAATTCCTGTAGCCGCCTCATAAACGACGTCGTCTCACACCGCAGTTAATTTCCCATCCAACGCTAGATATTCAATTTATAAAGCCTCAGACTTTGACATCCCTAGAGCATGCACATTTAATGCATTTGATGCAATATCTGATTGCAGAAACCAGCATTTATTGAACCAGTTATTGCTTCCTATCAGAGGATCACATCCAAAACGAAGGCCTTTAGAACAGGTACCTCGAACTAACCTAAACGGTAAAACCGTCTAACGCAATCGGAGAAATCGCCTCAGGAGACGACGCTGACGTTTTAATGGCTAAATTTAGCATTTAAACCACACAAGTGTAAACAAGATATTGTCTTCTCGACTGCCAGATAGTTATCCTGGGCGTGATGTATCGAAAGACGCAGATGTGGTCACTGACGGTAATGGAGGACGGAGTCAATAAAGGAGCAGTATTATTACAGAGAACAATAGAGCAATCACTGCTTTGATTGGTATCGATCTCCGAGCGGGCGGGTGAACAGAAATTGAAACTGACCAGCATGACCTGAAGCACAAAAGCGCTCCAAACAATGACATGGTTTTGTCTGTAAGGACTCACGATGCATCCATGTTCAAACAATGCGTTATTTAATATAAACAGATGGCAGTTATATACAGTAGGTTTATCTTTTTTTTCCATTTATATTTTTCCTTATTATTTTTTTTTAAATGATTTTTATTTTGGTATTTCTGATAGCATAGATTATCCGACATCCACGATACCACAAAGCTTGCGATCGAGCATGGATCATCACGGTAGCTTTTTCAGAACGGCTCATTTCTCCGGCTTCGTGTCCGTGTCACAACCCCTTCAGGAGACTTCCTCACGGCGCATGTCATAGCAAAAGAATTCGAAAGAGCATCCGATGACACAAAGGCTACGAAGAAGCATACCATCGATCCAGGACTTTTCTTTTTTTTTTTTTTCTTCGTCAGCCCTCTTTATCCCTCGGCTATCAGGAGCGACGTCCGCTCGGCTCGCCATGACAAATACAGTAAATCACACAAGACTGACATCTGATAAGCCCCAGATTAGCACCCACATCCAGATTTTTCTAACACCAGAGGACCTGGAGACGGGTGTAGGTCAGTCTGGAGCGTCTGTCTCTTTCCTAGAACGTGGACAGAATCGCATCATCACCTCGCATCACCTCCCAGCTCCTCAGACAGAACCTGCAAGTCTATTTCTAGCCACGATCCAGTCGAACCAGAAAGAATCCGGTACTAAATCAATTTCTCCAGAGTCCGAGGCTCCGAGTCGTTTTCTAATTCGATCGACATATTATCGTTCGCAGCTCCGGGTGGTTTATTTTATTTTGCAGTCGAGAATATAAACCGCATTATTTTGTCAAATTAGTTTATATATTTTCATAATTTATTCAGCAGCTCCACGGATCAAGCTCGCGATGTTTTTTTCCTGAGCCGAGCTCTAGTATGCTAATACGCTCCACGCTTCGGTGCACACTCTTGATTGTAACTTCAGCTCTCTTCTACTATGACTGTCACCGAATTATAGTAATACACGTCGTAGCTTTTCAGAGGGATGACAAATTACAGGATCTACAGTATGTGTCCATGTGTGTGTGTGTGTGTGTGTGTGTGTGTGTGTGTGTGTGTGTGTGTGTGTGTATGTGTGTGTGGGGGTGTATTTGCATTATTATCTCCATGTCTCCATTTGGCTCACCATTAGATAACATATTGTGGGTGTGACTTAGCAGTGTCTGAATGTTCACCTTTCGTCCTTTAGAAATTACCATATAGACAACTACGCTACTGGTATTTATGTAACCCGCGTGTACATGGGGAATAAATGTGTAGGAGATGTTTCATGTCTAGGACCGAGGTTTTTAGCGTAGGCCCGCCCGCGTCCCGAGTCACGTACAGTAGAGTCCCACAACACACAAAGTAAAGAACAAAAAATGAAAAAAAAAGCACTCTTTACTCCGCCGCTCTTCAGTAAGCGTCTCGACTCCAACCTGACTAATACGAGTAAGATTAGTCGAAGTTTATCAGCACCGTGATAAATTAACATGCAGACCCCATCCCTTTCCCTGGCTGCCTGGAGCTGCTGCGCAATGAGCCTTTATTTCTGTCACATTAATTTTATTTAGGAAAAAAAAATGAAGGGAAAAAAAAATATATCTAAATTTCCCCAGATACCCTTTAATATCTGTATTGGGAGCATTAAGTGCTGCTTGCCCCAGCATTTTCTTGCTGTCTTTATTGTAGAAAGTTTTCTAATTAACTGACAGCTATCTCACTCATGGGGTTCGATTCCTTCTGCTTTTAATGTAAGTATGACAGTTTTACAGGTATAAAAATATATTAAAAGGCTACTCTGAAAAAAAAAAAAATATATATTTATATATATATTAAGCAGAGCTATGTCCGTTGTAAACATGTCTACTTGAATCCCACAGCAAGGGTGCAATAATTTTCCAAGCTCCCAGTTTGAATACCAGCACGATTCCCACATGATGATAGATTTCAAAACTGCCAGTAAGTTTAAAGAAGGCGGCTTTATTTCTTTTAAGGCAGAACGAAGACACTTTAATTACCTGACGAGCGCTACACTACCGGATTAAAACCGATGATCGTATGATCGTATGATCGTATGATCGTATCGTAACAGAACTTTTACGGCAAAACGCCGCGAAGTCGATTACCGTCACATAGGACATTGTATTTTTATGCGTGTGAGTTTAATATTTAGTACAGTGGCAACCCGCTTATCGACCTTAATCCGTTCCTTAAAACCGGTCGGAATGCGAAAAGGTCGAAGAGCGAACGTAATTATCCCATAAGAAATAACTGATACCCGATTAATCCGTTCCCGACCTCCACCGATACCCGATAATTAACAATTTTTGCCCTGTTTTTTTTTTTTTTTTAATCAGTATTAATACTAAACAATACAAAAAAAATAATACAGGTACTTAAATAATATTTTATATTATACAGTAAAAAAGTATAAATTGAAAACTTTACAAAAGTAACCAAAAAAAAAATGATTGTACCGTACCGTACTTACTCGTTAAGTCGCAGTGATGGCTTGATGGAGTGTTAGTTGGAGGAGGATGAGCCCTCACTGCCTGGAGACTTTACAATTTAAACAAAGTATTGTGTATATATAATATACACGCACTGAATCGTTATATCGACCGCTAAATAACACTAATACTGTTCACAAACCGAAGTTTAATTTACGATAGATTCTCTCTACACGAAGGCTGAGGCGAGACTGGGAAGATCCTTCCCCTCGCGCTACGTGGGTCGAGGTCGATAAGCGGGATTTCGGTCGGAAAACTGTTCGATAAGCGAAAAGGTCCGTGTCCGAGCTGGTCGATAAGCGGGGTTCAACCATATTCTGAAATTATTTCCTCTTTAAATTTAGATGACAGATGATAGATTTGTACTTTCCTTACGGTCACATGGACAATTTTTTTTTTTTACAATTCGTGACCATTCATACATCGACGGGTGAAGCAGCAGAAATCCTTATTTGCAAACACGGCGTCCGAAAATAGCCATCGGCCCCGGCGACAAAACGAAAAACTGTTTTTATCATGAACTGACTCAGCACTGATGACTTCTGGAAGTCAGTCTGTCCATTCTTCTCCTTCCGAGTCAAGTGACCATGACAGAAAGCTTGTTTTGAGCCAAGCTGAGCATGCAAACATCGCAAAGCCATTACGGGAAGGCGGATTTGTGCTAATCCTCAGAAGGGACGCAGAGCAGGACAGAGCCCTGCCGTGTTCGCCCAGAACGGACAGATGCTCTGGTCTTCACGTTGGAGGATTTTTCTTTTCAGCGTGTCATGGTAGTTTTGGATATCAAGATCTCAATTCGGTTCCACAATCGGTTCACAGTTCGATCTTGTACTCTTGCGTGTGTTTTCTTCCAACCTCCCTAAACATCAGCTACTGTAAATTGCCCCATCTATCCAGGGCGTATTTCCGTTTTTGTTCCCAGGATGCACTCCGGATCGATGCGACCCTGTTCAGCATACAGTGTTTACCGACGGCGAATGAAAAAATACCCCATCGATTCTTTTTTTCGGTGTCGTAATTTAGAAAAGTCCTACGTAAATTTTTCGAGCGGAGATTGTTCATTATCGATTTGCATCTCCATACAGAACGAGCAGATAATAATTCCTGTGCTCATGGAAGCCTGTAGCAGATTATTTGTCATGCAAAGAATGTTCCCAATGATGCTACCGAGCGACTGTTCTATTCTGTACCGCACCATCTGGTGGGAAAGCATTAGAACCCATTCGTAACCATTCTTGAAGAAATCACCTCTTCTTGTACCGTGCATCATTCAGAGCTCAGTGACCAGTCCATCTTCATCCTGTATTCCTTATAAACTCAGATAATCCATAATCACTTAATATGCTTCATTATTATTTATTTCTATTAAGACACACGAACTAATGATATTATTAGATGCTGGGATTTTGTAAAAGTTGTAAAAGAGGCGCGATGAGATGAAAACGAGAAGAGCCGATTGCTTCCCACACAACTTTAACTTTTACTCGGGATTTATTTTGGGATTTTCAAAAAGATGGTTTGATTTGCATTTAATGTGCATCTTATTTTTTTATTTTTTTATTTTTTTTACCAAGGCATGGAAGTAACGTAGATGAAGTATTAGACATGCGCTTGGTGCAGACACTGCACTGGCATTAGTGCTGAGCAACGCATTGATATTCATGTGAAGTCCACATGCACTTGCCTCCAATATACTTGCTAAATAGAAAATTAGTTTTTTTTTCATCAACGGCAGCATTCGAAATGTAAAATTTTGCTAACAAATGCATAATCGAGTATAGTGAAAACATGCATATGTATGCAGTGTGTGTGTGTGTGTGTGTGTGTGTGTGTGTGTGTGTGTGTGTGTGTGTGTGTGTTTTTACACAGAGCCTCCATGACCAAATACCTTCAAGGCTGGCTTTAAAGTTTGTCTTGTCTCTAACCCAGACACTTCTTCAGACCTTCTTTGCGCAAAGTGTGTGTGTGTGTGAGGGGGAGTGTGTGTTTGTGTTGGCGTTTACACGTGTGTGTATGTACACATTCTGTGTGGGTTCTGTCCGTTTCTTTTTCTTTTCTTTTCTTTTCTTTTTTTTTTTGGTTCTCCATCCACCGTCGGTCGGCTCCGGTATGGAATGTAGCCAGTGGCAGAAAGACACCATGGCCGGTGTCTGGCAGACGTCGGTGGCACCGTGATTAAAATTTGTCCCTAAGGCCACAGTCTTGAGTGTCAGCATAATTTAAAAGCTTCTTGCTTTAATTCAGTACAATGAGAGTAAATGGCAGCCCTTAAAATGAGTCTATCACTCTGCCAACCCTGCTGAAAGCAAGCGGGGTGCAAGGGCAACAGAGAAATGGGAGGTTGCCAGATATATAGACTCTCCTTAATTACCCTGTAAATAAGTTGCTTGCTTGTCTTGTCCTTGTATCATTCTCATCACGTTGCCCTTTGTGAAGCTGTTTGCTTTTGCCCCGATGAGGCACCTTTAATAGAAGTTTATTTATTTATTTATTTATTTATTTATTTATTTATTTATTTAAGGAAACACTGATTTGCAAAGGTATGTAAAGAGTGGATAGATGAGTAGCCTGGGCACCTTGAAAAAGCCAATATTTATATCCATGTAATTAGTTTTTGAGGGTTTCTGAAAACTGTGAAACACAGGAAAAATACTGGACAAAGCTGTCACAGTGACATCATGGTCACAAAACATGCTACATGATCATAGCAAAGACACCAATATAATGCCAAGTAACTGTTTTGGAAAAAAATACCAACAAAAATATTGGTTAAAAAAAAAAAAAAAGTGTAGTGATAAGTATCAGGATCTGACGGCTCTGGGTTTGAGTGTCGGAAAAGAAAAAAGCGGTATTGTGCTGACTCAAGTGCTGTGAGCTTAGCTTATATTAATGCAATAATTATTACTAGCTAATTATGTGTCCATTGCTTGTTATATTTTGTTAGCTACAGTACCTCTTATGAACCAGGCCAATTAAAAGCGTCGGACTGGGCGAGCTAATGAATTTATGTCCATGTATGGGAAATATAAAGTTGTATTGACAAATAAGACCATTGTAACTAATTTTTGTACCATACTTTGGACAGAAAAATGTAATGAAATGTATTATTTTGTCTGTCGTAGTAGAGATTAGGATCGATTATTGGACCTACTAGAGAGTGGCCTTACAGGCTTGCTCATCTGCTACTCTCACTATAAAGCTGTAAATTATTCACGCATCCGTCAGTTCACGCATAAGGCAAAGCACAAACAGTTCCCAGCGTAGAAGCTTCAAGTCACCTAACCTTCACCGTGTGCCTCTCTCCCCTGGCTATCTGTTTGTTCTTAAGCCCGAAGTCTGAGTGCTTGCCAAGCCGAATCCCAGAGGACTCACTATCTTCATCTGTAGCTTCACTTTCTCTCCCTGTCCAATGTCTTTATGCGTTCCTAGAGGACACACTCCAGTCCCTTTCTGTTTCCTCTGCACTCTCATTCCCTCAATTTTTTTTTTCTTTTGCTTTTTTTTTTTTTTTTCATAAGCAGGCTCAGCACGCAATGTGGAACTTCCTTCTCCCTAAGGGCTAAACATTGACTTCCTTAAGAAGCCTGAGTCCTTGATTCAAACGGTTATCAATAACCTTGAAATGCTTTTGCGTTGTCACCCAATTTGCTTGTTATGTATTTGAGTGTGCACTCTTGCATGATAAGATAGTAGGAAGAGAAATATCGTTGTTTTTAGAACAAAAAGCAAAAATTACGGCAGCGCCGGTTGAGAGGATGTACACACCTCAAGCCTTGAACCCGTTCCGTTTCGCTTCACAAAATTACAGCTTTTTTTTCCGTTACACTTGTGCTTTATTATTTAATTTTTTTTTCTTAGTGTATTAGTCTATTCATTTTTAACAGGAATTTTCTGAAATCGTTTTCGAACCCTAACAAGAACAGGATGTTTCCCTTTGAGCTTTTCTCTTGTTTTGTCTCCCAGTCATTTTCAGACGAATTATGTTTCGACGCGTAAGAGCAATTAGTGTGAATACGTACAGTATCTCCTAGTAATGTTTAGGAACACTGGGATACACCAGCAATATCACTTGTTTTGTTTTATTTCAGCACAGTGTGAATGTTCTGCTTCTCTGCTTTTGTCTCCAGATGAACATGGACATTTGAAAATCTACCTGCCTAAGAAGCTGCTCGAATGTCTGCCCAAATGCTCCTCCCTGCCCAAGGAGAGACATCGGTGGAACACCAATGAGGTAAGGAAAGCTCTCTTGTATACTCCTCTTCTCCTCTTTCAGGGGATTGGACAGATTTCATGGCAGAAGATGAATATCACATCAGAGTGCCTGTAAGAGCAGCCTTGAGACAGTTGAGACAATGTCATACAGGGCATGAGTTCATGCTCGAAGCTCAGAAGTCAGTATACACAAAATACTGCTAGTATTATTACTAATATGATTATCAGGACTACTGCTATTAATATTAACACTATTACTACTACTACTACTACTACTACTACTAATAATAATAATAATAATAATAATAATAATAATAATAATAATAATAATAATAATAATAATAATAATCTTACTGCTATTACATTGCCTTTCTTACTACTATTATTAATAATATCACTATTACTGCTACACCTACTGCTACATCTATTAGCACCCACTTCTCTTCTACTACTGAGATCAATGATACTAAGATTTAGATCAATGCTACTAAGCCAAATATTTATCCTTCACTTTTTTCTAACTACTACTACCAACACCACCACCATCATCAATATTACTACTACTACTCAACCTTTTACTATAACTACTACACCACCACCACCACCACCACATTTATTACTACTACAATTACTCTTCCTCCCTTTAATATTATTTCTACTAACACCACGAGAACCTTCATCACTATTATTACTACTACTACTAGTACTAACTCCACCACCACCATCATCACTATTACTACTACTACTACTAACACCACCACCACCACCACCACCACCACCATCATCATTATTACTACTACTAACACCACCACCACCACCACCACCACCATCATCATCATTACTACTACTACTACTACTACTACTACTACTACTACTACTACCACCACCACCATCATCATTATTACTACGACTACTTCTACTACTACCACCACCACCATCATCACTATTACTACTACTACTACTAACACCACCACCACCATCATCATTATTACTACTACTAACACCACTACCACCACCATCATCACTATTACTACTACTACTACTAACACCACCACCACCATCATCACTATTACTACTACTACTAACACCACCACCACCACCACCATCATCACTATTACTACTACTACTCAACCTTTTACTATAACAAGTACACCACCACCACCACCACCACCACCACCACCACCACCACCACCACCACCACCACCACTTTTATTACTACTACAATTACTCCTCCTCCCTTTGATATTAGTTCTATTAACACCACCACCACCACCACCACCACCACCACCACCACCACCACCACCACCATAATCACTATTACTACTACTACTACTCAACGTTTTACAATTACTAGAACACCACCACCACTTTTATTACTACTACAATTGCTATTACTACCACTATCACTTCTACTACTATCACACCTTCTCTGCTTGCTCCTAACTGCAACATCAACCACCACCACCACCACCACCACCACCACCACCACCACCACTACCAAACCCGCTTCCAACACTACTACTACTAACACTTACTACTATTACTCCTCCTCAATTTTTACTATTACTAGTACAAATACCACCAACCCCAACCACCACTTCTACTACTGCTACTATTACTCCTCCTGCCCTTACTATTGCTACCTCTACCACTCCTTCTATCAGTCCTCCTCTCTTTAATGTTACTACTATCACTACCATCACCACTACCACTACTACAATAACAAACTACAAACATTATTACTTCTTCCGTTAGTATATCTACTACTATTACCACTTCCACTACTAGTATAACGTATGTAGAAGGATCTGTTTCATGCACACCGCCGAGGCGATCAGTTAAGACACACTTACCACCCTTAACATGTAGTAAGCTTATATAAAACATAACAAGTGAGAAAATTTTAATGAAGTACAAACATAATATTCATAGTCTGGAACAGTCCAAGTTGTATACGGTATATAACTGTATTTGGGACAGATTAAATCTAATATCCTCAAATCTTGAAAAGTAATAATAAAAGCCGTACTGATGTTCAACAATAATTATATTCCAAAGATTATCAAAGGAATGTTTTATGGGTTATGAACGTAACCAAAACAAACCTCAGTAAAAATGAAACAAATTCCACGATTTATTTCTCATCCGTATCCTTTCCAATTAAAGCGGTGCACATGTATTATCCGAAAGGTGATTTAGATGTAAAACAGGCTATTTTTCACTCCTAAACTGATAAACATTTACCAAAAGACAAACTTCCTGTTTTTTTTTGTTTTTTTTCCCCACCCCACGTAACTAATCTCCCGCTATTTTTCCTCGCCGACTGTCTGTTTCTGCATGTCGATCTGAGCTGTAAATCTCTCCGGTTTCTAGGCAGCATTAGAGCATGTGTACAGAAAGTATCTACATTGTTAGGAGCTTCTACACTCATGGCCCTGAAGGCATTCTGACATTCTGAGGCAAACAAACACACTCAGCAGAGATTAGGCGAGACCTATTTGGCCTAATTCCAGTGCACACAGAACTTACAGATGCTTGCTTTTCATTATGTGGGTTTAAAAATGTGGAGTAACGGAAACATGAGCCGTCAGATTTCACCTGGATATTAAGATCTAAAGGCGAAATAGTCGTCTTTTCGTACAAATAACCGTGAAGATCTGTACTGTAGGACGTGATTTACATAAACGATTTAAGCCACGGCCTCATCAGAACCCTTTCTTCTTAGTGCCACAAAGAACACTTTTATACTCTAAGGAACCTTGGAACCGTTACGCACCGACAAAGAATCATTTAAAAAAAAAACTTCGATTTTAAAGAGCGTACCGTACAAATCATTCAGATGTCGAATTTGAACGCTAGATAATTAATCTTAAAGAAATGGACTAATCTTACCTAATGCAACTTTAAATATAAGCTCCCATTTTTTTCCACTTTATACTATTACATTAACATTACTATACGATTATTACTATTTCATGTCACACCAAACATTACAGTGCTTTAGACAGGTGTGTGTGTGTGTGTGTGGGTGGGGTGTGTGTGTGTGTGTGTGTGTGTGTGTGTTTGACCTCTCAGGAATCTTTTCCGTTAAACTCCTTTAAAACAAACGACGCGTCGTCTTCAATAAGGCATTCTTGCACCCTATAGAAATGCTTCAGAAATGCCATTCGCTTTGTTCAATTTCATCTGCATTTCAATGCCAAGACTTAAGAAAGACACAAACCCAAATGCCGATTCTTTGTATTTTGCACCGAAAAGTTTATTTGCTCCGTATACTGTAGTTGAAAGCGCGCATTGATCTCCGGATGCAGGTGTGCTCTCTCTGTGCTTTGAGTCTTTCTGCGGATGGCTTTAAGTTTAGCGAAGGCGATCCCTTATGCATGTTTTCCTTACTTTATAAGTAGAGAAGGAGTGAGAAAGAGGTTAAAAAACAAAAGAGACGTTTGTTGAAGAAACGCTTAGGACTATAAATTTAACACTATTAGTGAGATAGGACACTGCTTCAGCATTTTCTAATGTTTTTCATTTACTCTTTTCTTTTCGCACATATGTCATTGTCGGTCTACCGACGATACACAACAGCCCTATACATAGCAACAGCAAGCGATAGCTAAAGAAGATTCAAGGTGAGCAAGAGTGCGATAATTTCCTCGTGCGTATCGAAGCTCTAGTTGGGCTCAAACCAGCTGGTTTCAGCGTCCGATCCGCTCCAGCGGGATGACCTCCATTCTCATTCTTCGCTTCCGCTGTGATTACTATCTCCTCTCCATTCTTCATTTCTTCTACCAGGAATGCCACACAGGGAAGGCACATAATCCTTTTCTCCCCCTGCAAGATCAAACAGAAGAGGCAGAAGGTGGTCTTGGTTGTGATGAAAGTATACGAAGAGCGCCTCAGATTCTACACCGAGCTTTAACAAATCAGATCGACCGAACAGCCCAGAACAGTTCTTTGCGTAAGGTGTATTATTTCACATTTTCAACCGTTTCCACGGACCACACATTTTAACAGCCATCAAATGAGAGGTATTTTCATATGACTATTATGAAAGAACATATCTAAATGCTTAAATCAGCAGAAAAAGACAGAAAGAAGATGCAAAGCCTTCTGCCTCGGTATGTTCATTGCTCTTTGCTACGTCCAGTGAACTCAAGACACTCCTGGAGGCTGTATGGAGAGTTAATGAGCAGAGTTGCCTAAGCAGAACTGCCTCTCCTCTCCTCCATCTCCTAGTTACCAGCTTCCCTTCTATGCCATGATCCCAACAACCAAGGGTTTTATATAATGAAGTTTCTGCTGCAGGGCCTGTCCACACATAAACAAGCCCAGTTCACGTTAGGGTTGCTCTGTCTTCTTCCACGTATCCGCCAAGGCAGATATCCTAGCCGTAGCTATCGTTTCAGTAGACTAAGAGAAAGGGACGGGAAAAGAATAGTTTAACTCATGATATCTGACAAGATATTTCCATTTCCTTTAAGACCGATTTTGAAAAGTGTCTCCATATACCAGCCTCTCTCAGCCTCTTTCAGTCGGGAAACGGCTCTTATTGAGGGTAATGATACGGATGTCTATTAAGTAAAAAAAAACAAAAACAAAAAAAAAACATTCATTCCAGAATGACCACGCTAAAAATGAAATCCGCAAAGGGGGAAAAAAAACAACACAGCGATAACCGAGGACGAGAGGAACGGGGAACGGTGGAAAAGTCGATTATCTCTTTTTTTTTGTTCCATCTTTCACCATCGCTAGCTTCGCATCCCCTGCTGTTAATTTAAATACCTACAGAAGTGTATTTTTGGTGTCACACACCCTATTGGAAGCCTTGCTAAGAAACCCATTATCGCAGCAAGAGGGATGCACAGTAAACTATAGAGCACGGGGTCGTCAACTGGGATGTGAACAAAACTCTGCCCAGTCTCAAGAAAAACTTTCACACCTTGAACGTCAGAGTTCTGGCAATAAAACACAAGGGTAACAACATACCAGCAGTGATAAGTGAATATTCTGTGTGCGGTTTTATACATTGAAATAAAGTACCCAAGCCCATTCAGGCCCGTAAAGGAAGGAAAGAGTTAACGGGAACAGAAAGATTATCTCTGTATGCCGAAGTCAACGTGGCATGAACCACTTCGGATCGATGCGTTTTATTCGTGGTCTCGAACTAACGATCAGTGGATAAGCATTAAAAGGTTGCCATTCAGTAACTTATCCAGAACTTTCTACGAATATCGAGCCTTGCAGTATACCGTTACATCTCATCTAAAGGAAACCGATATATAAAGATAGCCTAATATTCTTAGCGATATAGCAGTCGCTTTCTAACTGTGAGTTAACAAAGGAGTGTAGGATGAAGACAGCGACAGTCCTCTTCCTCGCGAGCGTGCTACAAAGTGCACATCCTTTAAACCAGGGCAAATCGTAGGTCTACGCTCATTGTGTATTCCAAGACATGCCTCTCTAAACGATTTTAGTTCAAATCATTTTAGCGGGATTCTCATGCCTAAATATGCCGCTAATACAGTGTGGTTATTACTTATTGACAAAACGTCCGTCAGCTCTCAGTTGTTGTTTTTTTTTTTTTTTCTCCATTCCTGCCTATCGCAATCTCTGAAAAGGGAGGGGAGGGGAGGGGAGTAGCAGCCGTATGCGACATTTGCCCTTTGTTTTTCCTTAGATTCATTTTTCCGCGCAAGAGGTCATGTTGTTGTTTGACCTGTTGCTGGTTTCAGTTTAGCAGAATGCTGAATATCTATTTCACACCTTCAGAGAGACGATTCTCAGGGACGGAGGGCCATCAGGAGGATTTCAGGCAAGCCGGGGAAATCATAATCCGCTCATCCGTGTACACAGAATGCCCCAATTCACGTGGGGGCGTCTACTCGTACATCGAGGATTCATAAAGAGCGTGCATGATGTTCTTGTAAACTGCAGATTTAACCGAATTACCTTGTCTTAACGACACGGCCAAAACAATACAAAAAAAAAAAAAATCGAACAGAAAATGTTTGAGGTTAATTCTTTGTAGAAATGCTTTGGATGCTTTGGGCTACTGGAGCTCAGTAAATGCAAACAAACCTGTAGGGCAGATCTAGAAACCTCAAAAATGTTTCACTGAGGCCATCCTTAAAAAAGAAGAAAAAAAAAAAAGGGGGTCAGTAGGTAGGTCTATTTTATTTATTTATTTTTTTCAAGTTTCAATGTAAAAAAAAAAAAAGTACAATTTTGGTGATGGTGATTACGTAGGTATGACTTTAAACAAATTAGCATATCGTTACGTCACTGACTGGGTCTTCAACCCGTGTCTTCGGGCGCATCATCGCAAACCTCATTTTGATGCTTATTTTACATGTATTATGGCGCCCGAACCTGTTAATATTATTTTATTGCTTTTGTACTAGTTGTTTGAAGATCATTAACATATGATCTGTGATGTAACACAGTAGCAATGCAATGTTCTTATATTCCGATGATGCGTAAAAGATGCAGTGTTATGCATCTTGTGTTCGGTATATTGTTATTTATAGCCTGCAGGTACGAATGACTAATGGTGAAATAGGATTTTGTGTGTGTCAGGTTTGTTTACTGGAGAATTTAATACTGATTAACATGAACAAGGTTCGATCGTTAGTTAAATTTTAGTAAATATTTAATCCAGGTCATGATCACTGTGGTTTACTTTTTTTTTTTTTTATATAAGTAATTTTATTACATTGGGAGGACTCAAACATGATCGCAGGAGCGAGCCGGATTTGTCTATAGTGCTCGAAGAGGACGCGATTGGTCAGAATTGGACGGGGGAGAGAGAGAGAGAGAGAGAGAGAGAGAGAGAGAGAGAGAGAGAGAGAGAGAGAGAGAGAGAGAGAGTGTGTGTGTGTGTGTGTGTGTGTGTGTGTGTGTGTGTGTGTGTGTGTGTGTGTGTGTGTGTGTGTGTGTGTGTGAAAGAGAGATACCCTGAGATGAAACAGCTTCCAATCCCAGGTGTATTCCTGCCTTGTACTTGAATAAACCGCTTTCTGAAGAATTCATAAATCAGTAAATGCTCTCCTATATTACAAAAATCCTGTAGATGGATAAACCGTCCCTGTCCTTCGATTCTTCACTCGCTCCCTTAAGGTATAGATGAATTTGTTTCAGTTTTTCAAAACCTTTTCCTCCTTTCCAATTCACTCTCTCCATTTGCTTTTTCCTCATATTCACCCCAATCAAAAATGAAGTAGACATCAGCACTTCTGCACCAGAATTACCCCTGTGGTCATCCTTAGCAAAAGTGGCTGCCCGGCCTTAATACGCTCTGTCACTCGCCCTGTCCTTTGGGTCCTTTTCTTTTCTGTCCTGCCTGCAATCCTCTTCATGTAATCAAAGGAAGCTGATGCTACCAGCCGACTTGTCTCATGGGGGACATGCTGGGAAATTTAGCTGGTGTTTGTCTAAGCAGACTTATAGCTTTCCCACAGGCTTGTGTCCAAATGAACCGCATGCCTCGTGTGGAAGACAGGTTATAGATACTTACATCTAGAGGTCTTCTCGGGTCTAAAGAAAAGTACCTGACCCGAAGTGACCCGAATCACTTTTTACCCAAACCCGACGTGCATAATTTTTTTTTTTTTTGAGAAAGACCCGACCCGAGACAAACCCGAAAAGATTAGACCCGAGTCCGACCCGACCGGTTGGCAATTTTTTTTTAACCCGACTGGACCCGAATGTTGCATAACTCTACACTAAAGTAACCGCTACAGAGTGGATTCAAAATTGATTGACAGGTCTGTTTCAACGAAAATTAGCTTACCGCCAGCCACACGTCGCCAGCCACATGTCGCAAACGGTCTTGTTAAACAGAGGAGAGGTTGGAAAAGGACTCGAGTCGAGGCACACACACGAGATACAGTAGTTCGGGTCTTCTGTGGTAAAACACATTCACATTCGGGTCTTCTCGGTAAAACACATTCATTTTAAATTACCCGAGACCCGATGCCCCTATTATTATACCCGACCCGTGTCCGAGGTACACGTGAAAATTTTAGACCCGAACCTGCTCAGGTCTCGGCTCGGACCTCGGGTTTTCGGATCTAAGTGGACGCGTGAAGACCTCTACTTACATCCTTAGGATGACCTTAAAAGAGATTCCACTGGTTATTACAGAATTAAAAAATAAATATGACGAGTTATGCATTTAAACAGAAGACAAATTTAACCGTCACACCGCGTACGTCTAAGCCTGACTTTTGATCTGGTTTTTAATTGCACACGCTCTCGATTGGACTAAAAGTTGTCCTTCTATGTGAAGGATTACAGCTGCCTTTAAGGGATTAGAGCATTGCTGATTAGGTTGATTTTATTCATCATTGAAGAACCGAAGCCTGCTTTTTTAAAAAAAATTTAACATTTATTTTTCATGAAATTACTTTAAGCAGACCTGTTAATTCAGAAGCAAGCTCTTTCTCTTTTCCGCATTAAAAAAAAACCCCAAAAAACCTTTTTTTAATGTTCAGAAAGATCTCCGTGTATCAGATCTCGCACATAGATCAAACCGGTTGCTGTAATCGAGGCGACTCTGGCAAAGCAAATGTTTGTGGAAAAGGTGTAGAGTCTCTGTCGGAGAAAAGCAGAAGGTCAGGTCAATTTTTTATTTTTTTTTCTTTGAGCCGATCCGTGACGGCATATGAATCCCTATTAGAATAGTAATATGAGGAAACGCTGTTCTCAGCTCCTGGAACTGAATCTGGAATTTCAGCGACGGATGTGGTAGTTTTTTCTCCAAGCGAACACGGATACGTTAGATGAGAAGTGAAAGCTTCCAGATTGTCTATATGTTTCCTGCATGAACTTCCTTAGCATCTCTTTCTGCAGCGCTGCAGATTCCATGGTAACATGACGAAATCAAAACATTTCACACTTCCTACCTATTTGCAGTTAATCACATCTGTAACACAACACAACACACTGTACAACAAGCTTCATACGTCACATATATTATGCACGTCTATAATTATCCGTATTCCCTCGTCAGTCTTCGTTTGACCTTGCGGGATGATCGGCGTGACAGATGTGATGACGCAAAGGTCTGAGCTGCACAGTAGCATATCGGTCAAGGTCCATGTATTTATTCCTCCTAATTTCCAGTACACGTCTCCTCAGTTTTCTCTCTCACATCCCAAGTCTTTTTTTTTTTTTTCTCAGTGCCTTGTGGTAACTCGGGTATAAAATTATTCAGGGGCAGAGGGATAGATTTCTCCCTGTCGAATTGGATCGCTAGGTAAGACTTTCCTGCCAGCGCACCGAAATATACTATCGCTTTATTTACCTTATGTGTTTGTGCAAGAAAAACAGCGCGCTCGCCTTTGTGTACGTTATTAGTCTGTATTTAATAATTAGGTAAGCGTTAAGAAAATCGATTACAGTATAATTCTGTGGGTTTTTGTTGTTGTTGCAAACACCTTTGATTAATGGGTTAAAGCAGAGTACAGTATGGGCATCCTTGCAGCTCGTGCAGTAGTATAGCATAAAATACAGTCCATAGTAGAGGTTGCTGTGATTGGCAGCATTTGAATCCAATTAATTATTATCCTCGCCTCCGTCAGTCTGCCCACTGGCCTTTTGGAGAGTGCACAAATGCAGCCATGGCCTTTGGACAAAAATAACAACACACCAGAGACTCTGGCAATGTTGAAAAGAAGCCTTTTCCCTCTGTGGTTGTTGACAAATGGCTTTAGATTGGCATGTTGTCAAGCATTTGAAATGTATGTGGTGTTTGGAGTCAGAGATGTTAATGGTTTTTCACACATTTCAGTTTTTCATTTTAGAGTCTGATGGTTGTGCTATCGTTTCACACGAATGTTTACTGGGAAAAAAAAAAAATGCACCAACCTACTCAGAGGTTTATTTATAATGTAGACGAGGTTTAGGTAGTGTAGCGATCACGTACCAAAAAGCTCAATAAAATCCGACTTATTAATAATTATTTTATTTTTATTTATTTATTTTTTGATTATTTAATGAAGTCATTTATGACTAATTCACGTTTCCATACCGTGTTACTCATATAGATTTAGTTAGCATCTGCGCGACTAAAAAGTCACATATTTTGACGGCATGCTACAGTTTTCCATAGCCTCTGGAGGAAAGGAAGCTGTCAAATCTCATTATGTTGACTCACGCCTGTCAACAAGCTGCTCGATGAGTGCGTACATCTCCTGTGATGAAGACTGTGTACTATCCATATGCCTCGTGACATACAGTATTGATTGACTGTGTAGTGTAGCCACTGAGAAAGTGCATTCTTAATGCTTTGAGTGCATGAGAGGGAGAGTGGGGTCGTTTATAGGGGTTGCTGTAAACTACCACGGAGACTTTATGAGAAATAAAAGGATTGAGAGGAAAAAACAGACCGAGAGCACTTCTATCCTGAAAGGTGGATCGACTGCTCGTCAGCTCCCCCTTTTTTCGCTTTTTTCTTTTCACACCCACTTTTATTATTTGATGGCCGTGATTTCTTAAAACCCTCTATGGGCAGGGCAGGAGGGCAAAAGGGTGCTGCAGGGGGTGGGGGAAACGGGAGATACGGCCCTGAGGAGATGAGAGGAAAAAAGGATTCTTTTTTTCTCCTTGGACTGGTGCCTGTCTTCAATCCCGCTGTGATGGACAGCTACATCCTGGCTAGTCGGACATTTCTTCTTGGCACCGGCACGAAAGGTTTTTAATCTGATAACTCCAGATTTAATTCTCATACACTCTGACCGGCCTCAGGCACGGAACCATAGTGTCCTCGACCGGTTGACTGGACAAAAAAAAAAAAAATTCAGTCTGACTCTTTTAAACTACAGAACATATGTATTAAAAACATTGTATGGACTGTACAGTAGTTACTGCGAGTCATGAACTCTTCCAGCTGACAGGCCAAGGGGAACACTCTGTATAAGGAAATCTCACTTACACTGCAACAGGTGCTGTGTCCAGCAGCCAAAGCAGCTGCCTTATCCCTGCTTAGCATTTGTGAGATCTGAAAACCATGTACCAGACTAGGCTTTGGCAGCGTGACAAGCTTCTCCAGACTGGAGGCTAACTGGCCTGTCACTCGGTGCCGGTTCGACCCAACAAAGACCTGTCAGGAAGGAGAGGTCTGCTGCTTGTGCTTAACGAGGCTTCAAGTTTTAGTTTTCTCCTTTTTTTTTTCTCTCTCTCTCCTTACCTCTTCTGCTAAGTGAGACATATGTCCAACGAGCCAGGAGACCGCGAGCATACAAATGCGTGTCAGGTCCACCACCAGGTTATCGTGTGAAGGTCAGGTTTAGATGTTTGTGGAATTGAAAAGAGGAAACCGCAAAAAAAAAAAAAAAAAAAAATCATATTAGCGATTGAGGTAAAGAAAAGCTTCAAGATCTTCGAGAACACGGAGAGAGAAGCGGAGTAGAGAAAAGGTGTCGTGACGGTTGCTCAGGGGCGAACGACGAGTATAACACACCTAAAGAAATACGGAAACCGAAAGCCTGGAGCACTTTGGCTTTGAAAGAGCTTGTGTCGGTGTATACGCTCCGGTATATGCGCTTTCATGCGGTTAGCCTGAAGCTGTGCATGCGTCGAAATGCACGCAGAGGAAGTTCGAGAGCTGGAAAACTTTCTTTTCAGTAATACAGGACATGAAGATTCCAGTGGATTCAGGTGACCTGACAAACACACAGCACCGGAGTATCAAAAACAACAACAGTGACCATGCAGTTTTTGGCAGCGCCAGAGCAGATCCATCAGGCATAAATAATGCATCATGGACAAGTAGAGCGAACCAGGAGTTCATTGGCTTTAGACCTTTTTATAGGATATTAAGAATGTTATTTTTCAGCCAGTTCTTCATGGTCAAAGGCTAGCACGTACTCTACAGTATTTCCTTCGAGACATGTGAAGCCAGCTAATTATGTGTTCTTACACCGCATGGGGGGGGGGCACGTGGCTAAGTGGTTAGCACGTTCGCCTCAAACCTCCAGGGTTGGGGGTTCGATTCCCGCCTCCACCTTGTGTGTGTGGAGTTCGCATGTTCTCCCCGTGCCTCGGGGGTTTCCTCCGGGTACTCCGGTTTCCTCCCCCGGTCCAAAGACATGCATGGTAGGTTGATTGGCATCTCTGGAAAATTGTCTGTAGTGTGTGTGTGTGTGTGTGTAAATGAATGAGAGAGTGTGTGTGCCCTGTGATGGGTCAGCACTCCGTCCAGGGTGTATCCTGCCTCGATGCCCGATGACGCCTGAGATAGGCACAGGCTCCCCGTGACCCGAGGTAGTTCGGATAAGCGGTAGAAGATGAATGAGTGAATGAAACCGCACATGCTGCATCACAGGGCAGCATAACAAACTCAGAGGAGAGCGCCGTCCGCCTTACATGAGCTCGTAGACGATTAGCTACTGTCACAGTAACTCGTAACTCGAGTTATTTTTAGATCCCACTTCTATCTTTAACTATAACAGTATTTCTTTTTACCTCAACTTATCTTTTTGGCTCATTCTACCATTCTACCACTGACCAGGCTTTAAAGCTTTTAGAGTGATATATAGATCCAGCCTTGGAGCATAATGTAATTATCACATCCAAAAGAGAATGTCTTTTTTTATGGACAGTAAAGATTTGGCACTCAAGGTTAAGTGCAATCGAATGTGATGAATTTAAGTCAGCCGGAACTTTGACCTCTAATCAGATTTTGTTAAAGAACTAACTCGAAGGTAGAAGCTGCAGAAATAGGTCCCTGGTTATATGGTACATCGGAATCTTGCAGTTCCAGGGGTAACGATGGCACCAGAGGTGAAAAGTTTATTTATTGTATTGACTTACTTCTTGTAGTTTACGTTGCCACGTGTAAGCCGCATATAGACATTAGAGGTGATGCCTACAGGAGGTAAGGATGTGCTGTATGCTCTTTAGCAGAACCTCAAGGCCTAATTAAAATACTTTCACACACTTTTATCTCATTGTGCACACACACACACACACACACACACACACACACACACACACACACACACACACACACACACACACTCACACACACTATTAAAGCTATATATGTATGCACACAGGGGGGCACGGTGGATTAGTGGTTAGCACGTTCGCCTCACACCTCCAGGTTTGGGGTTCGATTCCCACCTACGCCTTGTGTGTGTGGAGTTTGCATGTTCTCCCCTTGCCTCGGGGGTTTCCTCCGGGTACTCCGGTTTCCTCCCCCGGTCCAAAGACATGCATGGTAGGTTGATTGGCATCTCTGGAAAATTGTCCGTAGTGTGTGTGTGTGTGTGTGTGAGTGAATGAGAGTGTGTGTGTGCCCTGTGATGGGTTGGCACTCCGTCCAGGGTGTATCCTGCCTCGATGCCCGATGACGCCTGAGATAGGCACAGGCTCCCCGTGACCCGAGGTAGTTCGGATAAGCGGTAGAAAATGAATGAATGAATGAATGAATGAATGAATGTATGCACACACACACACACACACACACACACACACACACACACACACACACACACACACACACACACACACACATACAAGGGCCCTTTGGAATATATCCATTTAAGAGAGAATTCACACTGCCTCCTCCACCACTGGGCATTTCTCATAGTCATGTTTACATAATTAAAGCTTGTTCCAGTTGCCTCAGCAGTTTTATGTAATGAAAAGGTTAGTATTATTCACCGGTGGGGTCTGGTGGATGGCCAGTGCTGTGTGTGTGTGTGTGTGTGTGTGTGTGTGTGTGTGTGTGTGTGTGTGTGTGTGTGTGTGTGTGTGTGTGTGTGTGTGTGTGTGTGTGTGTGTGTGTGTGTGTGCGTGCGTGTGTGTTTCTGTGTGTGTTGGATGCAACATTACTTGGCTTCCATTGAAAAACAAAAAGTATATATACATATATATTGTAACATACATAAAACTTCACCTCCTTTATAATGTATTTAGTTCTTATATATATATTCTGTCTGACTCAGCTACCTGCTCTGAGTATGCAGTTAGGAAGCTCCTTTTCCAGGAGAGGTACCCGAGCTGTTTCGACAGTGCTCTGCCTAGAGCTGACTATGTTTACTGGAGCCTTTGATCCATGAAAGCTAAATATATACTATCTAAGATCTGGGGGATCTCAGAGCAAGGGTCTGGGTTTTAAAAGTCAAATCCTGATTCCGATATTCCGCAGGAACCTTTTCATTTGTTGAAAGTCAGAAAAGAAGCGATGTCCTTCTCAATCTGTTATGCTGCGGGTGGTGAAAAAATCCGCCAGGCCCCCCCGATGCCATCTGAAATATAGAACTCGGTCTCAGCTTGAGGTTCCTCTGTTCTGCATGAGGCAGGTTGGTGAGAACTTCTTTCTCCACAGCACGCAAGGAGAAAGAAGAGGCCCTGTTTTCCTACAGAAAGAGCGCCCGCCGCGACACCCACTGTTAATTACCACAAATTGACTTTACTTATCAAGTTGCTGCAGTGTGCGACTCATTACGGCACCACCTCTCGTCAGTGAGAACGCTGGGAATTTTTCAGGAAGAAGAAAAATGGACCGAAAGCACGGGCATGGTAGCCAGGCCGAGACACGGATGTGACATGTTGACAAGTCGGAGACACTTTTTTTTTGCAATGTTTGAGGCTAAATATAGTGCAGTTGGAAGATACTTGCAGGCTTTTTGGGTGAATTTTTTAAGACTTGACACTGGCGCGCGCTCACACACACACACGCTTTTGCAGAACAAAAATGTCATCAAGAAGCATATAAAACAAACATGACACTCTTGGCTAAAATGTACAAGCGTGTTTTATCGTATAAACTGAATTTGGGGCACGGTGGCTTAGTGGTTAGCATGTTCGCTTCACACTTCCAGGGTCGGGGGTTCGATTCCCTCCTCCAACCTTGTGTGTGTGGAGTTTGCATGTTCTCCCCGTGCCTCGGGGGTTTCCTCCGGGTACTCCGGTTTCCTCCCCGGTCCAAAGACATGTATGGTAGGTTGATTGGCATCTCTGGAAAATTGTCCGTAGTGTGTGTGTGTGTGTGAGTGAATGTGAGTGTGTGTGTGCCCTGTGATGGGTTGGCACTCCGTCCAGGGTGTATCCTGCCTCGATGCCCGATGACGCCTGAGATAGACACAGGCTCCCCGTGACCCGAGAAGTTCGGATAAGCGGTAGAAAATGAATGAATTCGAAGGGATCCGAGTAACAGCCCTCAACAATTATCCATTAAATAAGGATCAAAGCATTGATAATTTTTCGTCGTCCTTTTCCAATTGTAGCTAGTTTATAGAGAGATGCGCTGCTGAACTGCAAAATGAGGCACCCAAGAAGGTTCTCGAGTGATTCCCAACCACGGAGCGTTCTTTCGGGAACAAACGCAGCCTCACACAGAGAGCCACTCTGATAGGTGCTGTGATAAACCATTAATCCATCTGTTTGTGGATTTGCTCCTCATTTATCATTCTACACCCACAAATCCTCGTAATCACATTAGGTATGACAAAATGGCTATGCTCCTGGATGGAAAGAAATGCAAACACTCACACACACACACACATCAGTTACAGGAGTGAAACATACGCATTGTAATGTTAAACATCCCCAATTTCACATAAACCCTAACAAAAGTGGTATAAACAAGCAAAGACTTTTCATACGTTAGGTTTCAGCAAACATTACGGCTAACTCAGACATTACCCGCAAGCCTGACACAAGCTGTTATCCCCGACAAAAGGAGGCTATATCTAGGCCTGCAGAAAATTAATGGTTTGCATCTTCCTTCAGGGCTCAGCCAAATCCCAGGACTTGGTTCCACAGGTCTTCTTAATGTACCACCTCCAATTCGCACCATTTGTCATCGTGGCTCCAGTGTTAAATAATTCAGTTTTCATTTTTATTCCAATTCAACAACTTTACTTTCTTCTTAATCATTTTAAAGCGCGGTCTGTCGGGTCGTCACACACACACACACACACACACACACACACACACACACACACACACACACACACACACACACACACACACACCCTTCATTTCTGTTTAGCTCGTGGCTAAAGACGATCGATATCACTTGTCCAAGGGGCCAACGGTGAAGCTAAATTCTCCCTCCTAATTATAGAGATCTGTGTCTTTACTAGCACCCGCTTATTATTAATTCCCGATATGTCATCTGCAGTCTCAAAAACTTCTAACGCACTTACGAGAAGGATTTTTATTCCAAGAATGGAGTATAAATGTGAATTCTGTGCTCTGTGTCTAAGTATGATTTACAGGTGCTCTGGGTACATCGAGTGCTAATAAGTGGGTTACCGTAATAAGAATCCTTCATCCTTTAAAGATTGAAACAGTGTGTGTGTGTGTGTGTGTGTGTGTGTGTGTGTGTGTGTGTGTGTGTGTGTGTGTGTGTGTGTGTGTGTGTGTGTGTTTGTTGCATAAAGAGAGACAAAGCTTAGTCAAATACACAAACATCACATCAGCAGATGTTAGGCAAAGAAATTGGAAAGCATTGTGATGCTAATCTCTACTTTTCAATGAAACGAAAACGTGACATCTGTCATCCTTTATCTGCCGATCCTGTCGGATTGTATACTCTTTCAAGGCTCGTGCTTTGTCTAGAATACACCTCCTGTGGGTTGGATTTGCGCATGCACCATGCCGAAATCTCACACAGAGGATTAACATAAGGGGAATTAATGCCGAATCGACAGAGGGAGACGTGCAGGACGCAGCAGCGCTTCGAATGAACCTTGATCCGAATTCCCCCCCCGGACGAAGCAGAGATCCGGCAGATGAAAGCCAAACACGTCTCTCATACGCGGTTCAAAGCCGTCCGGGCCCAGAACACCGAAGCAACACCTGGAATTCCAATAGAGAAAGTCTGATATTATGATTCACAAAAGAGAAAGGGTTTGAGATACACCTATGTAAACATGCGCCCCGAGGTGTTTATCTGATGTTCAATTATCTGAGAACAATACTAAGTGCAGGCTTCTCTGTGGCGTTGCGTTTATCCAGAGCATAAAAAAAAAACAAAAACAAATTAATTAGGACGCATCAGAAACGTTTGCCTTATGGTGTGCGTTTCTTTTATACTTTTTAATTCCAGAACTGCCTCCGGGGCAACTACGTGATATCAAGCCAACGAAATCATCACCTCTTTAACATTTTCTCACCAGTGTCCTGTGATGGTCATACAACAACCAGACCGGTCGCAGACCTTGGCCTGCCAAACATCATCAATTACGTTTATCTTAAACTTATAGGGACGGACATGCTGACTGATCTGCTGGATCTAGATCGATATGAGTTTGATATGTATCTACCATGGTGACTACTTTTCAGTTTTCAGTGAGGGAGCCTGACAACCGAATACAACATTCAAATATGGTGAAAAAATGGCCCAGCATGGCCCAGCTCTTAAATATCATATAAATTATTATTAAATATATATCTTCTAGGGGGACACGGCGGCTTAGTGGTTAGCGCGTTCGCCTCACACCTCCTGGGTCGGGGGATTGCCGCCTCCGCCTTGTGTGTGTGGAGTTTGCATGTTCTCCCCGTGCCTCGGGGGTTTCCACCGGGTACTTCGGTTTCCTCCCCCGGTCCAAAGACATGCATGGTAGGTTGATTGGCATCTCTGGAAAATTGTCCGTAGTGTGTGTGTGTGTGAGTGAATGAGAGTGTGTGTGTGCCCTGTGATGGGTCAGCACTCTGTCCAGGGTGTATCCTGCCTCGATGCCCGATGGCGCCTGAGATAGGCACAGACTCCCCGTGACCCGAGAAGTTCGGATAAGCGGTAGAGAATGAATGAATGAATGAATGAATGAATGAATGAATGAATGAATGAATGAATATTCTATTTGTATGCCACGCATGAGAATATACAGTATAGAGTCCAGGGCCGAGCCGATTCTAAAGCCCATTAAATCGTGTGTAAAACAGACAGTGGAAAGCGCCTCCAGCCAATGCGCTGCACTTATGTGCACTAATTTGGAGTGTTCTAGCTCTTACTGAACCATCAGCACATGAGCAGTCTGGCAGTCTGGTCTTAGAGCTCCAGGAGAAACGTGCTAAGTTTGGAATAAAAAGACAATTCTGTCATGCCTACGAGAAATAGATTTAAAGGTCGGTGTAAAGCCAATTTCAGCTGTGAGGGAGTGTACTAAACATTCTGCTCTGGTCATAAACTAGGTGAAATCTCAAAGCAAAAACAAGGTGGAATAAAATCAGGGCTTGCGTCGTAATGCACCGCCTAATGTTGTACACCATTCATGATCTAGAGAATATCAATAGAAGCTGTATAGACTTTTTTTCTGACAAAGGCCAGGGAGTGAAAGAAGTCATTTTGATATATCATAAAAGGGCATAATCTGTGGAAATCATTTTTACTTTATAAATCAGGCTTCATTTTTTTTGGTTATTTCATAATAAAAACAAAACTTCCCGACTTAAACAGCTTACACTTGGATTTACATCTCTGCAAAGACACGTCTATCAAACTTTCTTTTCTATTTTTATCAGCAGGCAGTTTGTGTGCACAAGGTTTTGCCTCTGGAGCCTTAAAGGGTCGCCTCATACATCGAAAGGCCTTGACGTGGTGTGTGAAAATAAATAGCCGTCCAACTCACTCTTGGCAAGAAGTGACCTGGCACAAACTGAGCCACAATCTTGATCATTTTAAGATCAGATCCACTATCAGACATCAAGCCACGAAGCAGGAAACTTATTCGCATCTGGAAATATCGGCTCTATCAAAAAAATTATTTATAACCTTTTACACCAACCGTGGCGTAAATCTACATTCAGAGAGTGAGAGGATCTCATACTGTAACAGGAGGACTGAGAGGGACGAGTTTCAGATGGTATAAATCATTAAAGGTGGGGTCTGTGATTTTTCAAAGCCAACATTAATATTTAAATTCACCAAAACAAACAGGCCCCACCCCTGTATTTATAGCTCCGCCCACACACACATACGTAACCCAGGCGACTAACGGAAAAAACGTGTCTTTATCATAGCTGAAGGGAAGAACAATACGATTGTAGATAAACAAACAAGCAAAAATGCCACACAAGCATAATGATGTAAAGGACAAAGGCATATATTAGTTCTGTGTAACAAAGCAAAACCAACGTTACTCACCTATCGAGAAGGAAAAAAGCGCCTCGGCGTCTTAAGTAAAGTCGGCCACATATTCACAGGTCGGAGTTTCCCGAGTCGATAACTCCTGAGCTAAACGCTGTTACTACACAAAACGCGGTTGTAGCTGCCTCTCTACATTACTACGATAGAAAAGAGGTGTTATTTGTGTAGTAACAGCGTTTAGCTCAGGAGTTATTGACTCGGGAAACTCCAACCTGTGAATATGTGGCCAACTTCCTGCTCCTTCAGTTCTCTCCAGCGCTGGAAAGCTGATCCTATATTAACACGTCCTACTTCTTGTCCTTATCGGAAGTCTTTCTTCTTTTTCTTTCTTTGTTTTTATCCTCCATGTTGATGTTAAAACCGCTTTCTGCTAATGTCACACATGCGCACCGAACACTCTCTCCGCCCAAATCGACAAGACACGCCCCTTTCTTCTCATTGGCTACACGTTTGTTTTGTTTTTTGTTTATCATTCGGCCCGACTCAGTTTTCTGAAGCATTTCTCAAAAATCGGAAACCCCCGCCTTTAACAACACACATGGAAATGTGTGTATGGTACTTAGCTATTGACTCCAGTGCTCAATGGATGTTTGCACATTGTTCAAGTGGGCTCTGTCCACTTCAGACATAAATTACATAAGAGTAATAGTTATATATTCCAAAAAAGATATGTCAAAACACATTCAAAAGAACCGAGGTTACGTTCTGTCGACTCTTGCGATATTATGCGCAATCGTAATTCGCCAAAACGAGCAAGGCAGGTTTGCATACACGCTCATAAACAACACATAAAAGCCTAAACAAGCATATCAGAAATTCCAGCCTAACCGGTTAGATAAATTAAGCAAAGCGCACACCGACTCTACAAAAGAACTATTGCCAAGAGCTTTCAAGTGGACAGCTCTGTAATTTACAGTAATGACAAATCACAAGCAAGCCTCGCCTTCCACCAAAGAGGAGCGCACCTCATAAAACAAAGGTACTTCTGCTGAGGGTTTGTTTCCCTATGAGGGATGGTGCAGAAGTACATTAGCATGGCTCATAGTGAAGAATCTGCAAGTAATAACTTAGAAAATAGAGTAATTAGCACAAGCAGCTGTAACACAATGACCCCTATTCATCAAAGCCACTTACTCCACGATGCAGTTTGAAGTGATCTCGTTCCCTCAGGAGGAACTGCTCTGGAGGGTTTTACCTTTTTGTTTTATTCTGAGACCCAGAGCGCAAACTGTAGAGAAATGACATCGCCGCTTAAATAGGAAATATCTCATTACGTCATCTCGGTCTTCGCAAACTCTAATTCATACTCAGGAAGTTTGGAGGTTCTTGGAAATGACACTCGATACAGAATCTGAGGTCATACAGGTGGTATCGAGCCGTCAAAGAGATTGAAGATGACATTGTAAAGTTGTTTAGAGATCCAGCAGATGTATCCAGAATCAATCGATGCTTTAATCTAGTTATGGATGTCGCTAAGATTTTCGGGACTTTTACTCCACACTCACTGCTACCGTACTGTATGTACATCGAAGTAAGCCAGCGAGAGGTCAGTTTTCTTTCACCTAAATGCCATCATCGCTCACTATTGACTTCTTGACTTCTTATCAAACGGCTAAGAGCACGTCACCTTCTTTAGCAGTGGCGTCACGATATATAGGTCCGCTAACAACCCGCTGGCACCGACCGTGACAGAAGACAGAGAGCTTGATGATACAAGGAAGGAAGGGAAAATACAGTAACACCAATGAATGGAGGATAAGGGAGGAATATATTAAATACATCATAGGATTTATTAAAAGATAAAACGTTTTGTTGGACAAAACACAATCATAATGTAAGAGTATTTCAGGTTGGTCTTCTGTAATCGTAATTTTTCCACAAATATTATTTAAACGTGTAAATCATCAGAGCCGCAAAAGTTGTCCGATTGTTTATTAGATAATTCTAACAAATGTATTGGAAAGATGATATCTAAGCTGTTGGGGGGGGTGGGGGGTGGCTTAGTGGTTAGCACGTCCGCCTCACACCTTCAGGGTCGGGGGTTCGATTCCCACCTCCGCTTTGTGTGTGTGGAGTTTGCATGTTCTCCCCGTGCCTCGGGGGTTTCCTCCGGGTACTCCGGTTTCCTCCCCCAGTCCAAAGACATGCATGGTAGGTTGATTGGCATCTCTGGAAAATTGTCCGTAGTGTGTGGTGTGTGTGTGTGTGAGTGAATGAGAGAGTGTGTGTGTGCCCTGCGATGGGTTGGCACTCCGTCCAGGGTGTATCCTGCTTCCATGCCGATGACCCGAGTAGTTCGGATAAGCGGTAGAAAATGAGTGAGTGAGAATATCTAATCCTCATCTATACCTTTTGCCTAAATCAATCATCGTGACCTGTTAACGTGTAAATCTGTGGCGCGTCACGTCATGATCAAGCCGTTGTCTTTGTTCTCGCCACCGCATTTAATCTCTGTCCACTATCAAGAGGTTGTAGAGTTTTGTTTTATTTATTTATTTTTCAAAAAAAAACCAGAGATAAGGTCCTTATCTGACCTTCTGCTAATTTGAAAACGCTCAGGTTTTCGGTCGCGCCGTACTCCACAGAGTGTGTCATTATTATGTCGACGAGGAATTTAAATCCGTCGAACGATCCGTCGTCATCCCGAAGACCTTTTACAGACTCGATGCCATGTTGCTAAGCTACTGTTTAATCAACAAAGTGTAGCGTATGACTTTTTTTTTCCCTCTGACTCCGAAGAGAAACGGTAACCGGGACACTGAAGGGGCGACAATCCACAAACCGTGCACAAAGATATAAATCCACAAAAATTCCTTCTCTCTACCTTCTTAATACATACATCAATCCTGTCAGGACATGGGTAGACGGTATTTTAATTAAGTGTCTCATCTGAAGTGGCACTAATGAGTTTGGCAAGGAACTGTGGGGGAGCTTGAGAAGAAGAGAATGAATTGCTGTCCTTTCCCTTTTGCACACTGATGCATACACACTCTATTGATTGCAATTCAAACAGGGAGATGACAACCGTTAATCAGTGCCAAGGTGTAGAGATTAGTATCTTTAAATGGAATAGTGCGAAGGATTTGACCTGAGCTAACTTTAATAACTTTGTAGGCTCGCAGGCACAGAGAAAAGGGAGGGAAGGGAAGGGGGGGAGGGATCCACAGAGAGAAGCACAAACAGCAAGTAGGGAAGCAATGTTCTCTCTGGTAGGAGAGGATGTCACTGTGTAATATGAGTTTTTCATTTACTGGTCGGAGATATCGGGCTTTGCTTTTCACACACCAGATTCCGTGTTAGGTTTAGGTTTGCTATTTGTTCAGCGTGAACTGGTGAAAAACTATTTACAACAAGGGCAAGGTTGGGTTTTTCCTTTATTACCTTCACAAGTTGACAAATAGCGAAAAAGCGAAAAGCGGACGGCTCGCGGTCTTAAACGGTCGACGCTAGGATAAAACCGACGGTCAAAAAGGCGTCGTGCTAACCCATCCAGATTTGACTCACGATCCCAAGATCATACATAAAACAAAGAAAACGTTCAAGCGTCAGAGTCGAGATCGAGTTTGCGTGTAAGGACGGAAAACGTTAGATATAGGATTCAGGGGGTTTTTACACCTGGTCACTTCCTGTGTGTTCTGTGATCAGATAGCTACCCGACGGTAAAAAGACCAGGTCTAAACGCCCTCTGAAACGTTTTTGAGACGGATATAAATCCGATGGTACAAACCCCTTCAGGAGGTGGTCTGGGACGCGTTTCAGATGAAACTGGACAGGTGTAAATGAATGTGGTCGTTCGAGCCCACATACGTCAGCGCTACACTCCTCCCAAACGGAAGTACGTCACTCGCAGGTGACTCGCGAGTCGTCTATCGCGCCAGAAACAAACACGTTTTCCCACCAGCGCTGCTCTGATCTTTCACCCAGGCGTCTGGTTGGGTCTTAAAATGCAATGCAGCAAACAGTAAATGCTGTTTTTTGTAGCAACCGCATACAACAAAGTGTGTTCCGTTTCACTTACCCCGGAAATGAGGTAAAATATATTAGCATTTTGGGTGGGAGTAGAAAGATCGGATCGATATCAGATTCGCCGAGACGCATTCATGTGGCCTGATGTAAGTGGAACAGTTTTAACAAATCAGACAGCTATCGGATCTGAGACAACACATGAAGTGACTTTTAGGTAGCGAGAACAACTTAATTAAAGAGCGCATATATCCGGATAAACAACTGACATGACTGAACGGTGACATTTCCATTTAAATGCTTAATCATTACTGATTAGTTCGTGCTTATAAACAAGACAGCGATTTTGACGTGGCAATATTTTGTCTCACAGTCCTTCATGTCATGACCTCGAAGTAAAGAACGAGCGTCTTCGTCTCCGTCTGTTCATCTGTAAGCATTCAGTCTCGTCATCAACTTTGCATTGTCATCAATTTGCCAATTAGATCAAGGTGAAGGAAACTAAACAATCTATAAGTCTGTGAAAGCTAATGTCTCTAACTAGCTCTAACTAGTAGCCCTCTATAAATGCATACCATTGGATAAACTGCAAATTATGACCTGCCATGACCTCACAGCTGTCCGAGCGCGATAAGGACGAGTGTCTGGTTGTTTTTAGGATTCATACGGAATTAAGATCATATCCAGAAAATGAACCGATCAGGCTTTGGAATGAAAAAATAAATAAATAAATAAATAAAAATAGGGTCAAGGTCATCGCAAGGTCAAATATCGGAGAACGATTTTCTTTATTAGCTTCTGTACTGTTTGAATATAATATTTTAAAGTGCGTACAAATGAATAACACAGAGGACCAGAAGCAGACATGTTGACAGTGATCCGCTATACGTGACGTGACGTGACGTACGGCAACCCATACTCAGAATTTGTTCTCTGTGTTTAACCCATCCAAAGTGCACACACATACAACAGTGAACACACACACACACACACACACACACAGTGAACAGTGGGCAGCCATTTATGCTGTGGCGCCAGGGGAGCAGTTGATGGGGTTCGGTGCCTTGCTCAAGGGCACCTCAGTCATGGCCGGGCCGAGACTCGAAGCCACAACCTTCGGGTTACAAGTCAGACTCTCTAACCTTTAGGCCACGACTATCCATGCTTCCCTTTCTCCTTCACTCGTCTCCTGTTCTCTTTTCATTTTCCCAAAGCAAAACAGCATTTAAAGTTTTTTTTTCCCCATTAAATTTAAACATCAATGATTATAAGTTCATTACAGCCTCCAAGCAAGTACAAACACTTCACCCATGACCTTGTCCACAAATTTCTCAGTGGTTCTCGGGGTATTCTACTCCTAACTGCATGTGTTAGACACAGATGGCTGCCATGTTGAGTCGTGCCCAACTCAGTGAGTTTGGAATAGGTAGAAGCTTATCTCCACGGATCCCATCAATCAATTCGCAGCGACTTTTTTTTTTTTTTTTGCATACACATTTTGCACCCATAATGACCAGCCTCCTCTCGCCTCCTCTCTGCCTGCAGGACACAATTAGTGACTTAACACAAAGGATGACCTCTGTCATGTAAATGGATCAGGCACTTCAAAAAAAAAGTTTCCCTCACCCTTAGAGGGACAAAGTAATCGGTCAGGGTTTTTTTTTGTATTTGATAAGCCTTGCCCAAATACGGAGACTAGCTCACACTCATTTCAAAGAGATCTGCAATGACCTTTTCATGATACGTGTACACACACACACACACACACACACACACACAGCGTGTGCCCGCTCGCAGACACGTAAAGTGACCTTTCTATAATACATATTCATGACCCGTGTGTTCATGAAGCTTTACACAGATGGCCAAAGATGATCAGGTTTAATTGCAGTGTTTACCAGAGCATCTAACCTCTACCGTGAGCCATGACGACAGCTTGATATACACCGATGCAAAAATATTCTTTTATGTGTGTGAGTGAGTGTGTGTGTGTGTGTGTGTGTGTGTGTGTGTGTGTGTGTGTGTGTGTAGTGTAACATGGCTGCTAGAATGCATAAGCAGTAGTGTTCTGCTTCTTACTTGAGTGATGTGGATATGGAGCTCTTGCTTTTGGGACGTTCCTGAATGTTTCGCTGGTCGACTGTTTCGCAGCACCATCTGGACTCCAGAGTGGGCATGGGAAACATTTTACAAACACACACACACACACACACACACACACACACACACACACACACACACACACTAAATCTTCCCAGCCTGGGTGCTGCTGGAGCTCCTCATCAGCTTCTGAGAACAAATTTCACTCTCCTTCATTTTATCCTAGAAAACACTCGTTATCCCTCCATCTAAAATGTCGGGTTATAGTCGCGTATGCAGTGCTTGTAGACTTCGAAGGCTTTAACGATATTAGCGGTCTATCTTTTACTGCATCCAACGTGCTTTGACATTTACAGCTGTTAAGTTCTTGAATCTGATTGGTCAGAAGGTGTTTTTGTTAACAGCAGCTGGCTTTGAATCTAATCACACACTCACTAATGTGATAATACATACTCATATTTAATATGCACGAATGTGATTATTAAAGGTGGGGTCTCCGATTATTGAAAGCCAATGTTAATATATGAAATCACCAAAACAAACACGCCCCTAACCCAAACGGGTCCCACCCCTGTATCGATAGCTCCGCCCACACATACGTACGTAACCCAGGCAACTAATGGAAAGAAACGTGTCTATAATAGCTGAAGGGAAGAACAATACGATTGTAGATAAACAAACAAGCAAAAATGCCACACAAGCATAATGATGTAAAGGACAAAGGCATATATTAGTTCTGTGTAACAAAGCAAAACCAACGTTACTCACCTATCGAGAAGGAAAAAAGCGCCTCGGCGTCTTAAGTAAAGTCGGCCACATATTCACAGGTCGGAGTTTCCCGAGTCGATAACTCCTGAGCTAAACGCTGTTACTACACAAAACACGGTTGTAGCTGCCTCTCTACATTACTACGATAGAAAAGAGGTGTTATTTGTGTAGTAACAGCGTTTAGCTCAGGAGTTATTGACTCGGGAAACTCCAACCTGTGAATATGTGGCCAACTTCCTGCTCCTTCAGTTCTCTCCAGCGCTGGAAAGCTGATCCTATATTAACACGTCCTACTTCTTGTCCTTATCGTAAGTCTTTCTTCTCTTTCTTTCTTTGTTTTTATCCTCCATGTCGATGTTAAAACCGCTTTCTGCTAACGTCACACACGCGCACCGAACACTCTCTCCGCCCATATCGACAAGCCCCACCCCTTTCTGCTCATTGGCTACACGTTAGTTTTGTTTTTTGTTTACTATTCGGCCCGACTCAGTTTTCTGAAGCATTTCTCAAAAATCTGAGACCCTGCCTTTAATACATATAATAATTTATAGTAAAAGTATCATTTATCAATGCACATTTTAATTGTTCATTTTGTTGGTATAAGAAGAATTAGCACTGAAGTTACTGGAAGTGAATCAACACCAAGGAGGTGATTAAAGCACTCACGTTTCTGCGGCACGACAAAAATCTTCCTCTTTAAACGTAACTCTCCAGTTTTGTGAGATTTGCCTTCATTCCCGAACCACTCGATGCTCGATTTGATGAAAATTGAGTTCAAAATGTTACCCTTGTTCTGAGAAGGAAACATGAAGATCTAATCAAGGATTATCTGAGAACGTGTATAAGGTTGTTTCCATGGATGAATGGGAGAGTGTGAAATTCGTTATTCCCCATATTACCACAGGAAACGGTCTAGCTCACCATGTTTCTCTGTATTTAATAAAAGCCGTCGAGGACGGCGGGACATCATTCGTGTGCAGTTCATTCTTATCTGCTAGACCGTCAAAGGACAAGTGAACTCATGAGACTCATTTTCTCTTCTCTACCTGATGCACCGTTACTGAATTTTTACTTTTTTTAACTGCTAGAAGTCTTAGCGGAAGCCGTAGTCGATTCCGAAGCCCGAGCATAATTATTTCTATTTTTGCCCTCCAAACAGAGGCGGCCTATTTATCTTGTGTTTTGTAATTCGACACAAAACTGTGTTAAATCCAGAGAAATGGTGAAGATGAAATATTAAAGTCTGCCTGGCCAGGATCTTGACTCAGCACCGCTTGTCTGTGGGTGATCTGCGCTAATAAAACGTGGGACGTGTGGGCGTTCGGGGTCTGTGCGCTTCTCTAAACGCTACTCCACCGTATCACTCATTAGTCCTGCTCGTTCATTGAGTGGCGTAATTGCATTATGGCTAAGTGCGTGTGATGCTAACCTGTCCTCCAAACACTGAATCTCCTCTGACAACATCCCTTCAAAAAATCCCCAGCACTTTATTTATTTATTTATTTATTTATTTATTTATTTATTTATTTATTTATTTGCTTTCAGACTGATTTCAGAGACTTTCATAAGGATGATATTCAGCAACACCAACATTTACAACTCAATCCACTCTTCTAAAATGTTTGGCACCGGAGTGAGCCAAAACCGTGAGTGCTGCATCAGTGCTCCGTGCACACAGCTGCGTGCAGGTTTACAGATATCGATGCGTGCCGTCAGCACGTCAGCATTTAGGGCCGTTTTCTGTGGAACGCCAGATTATTTCGACTGCAGAACAGGAACCGTCTTTTCTTCTGCTTCTCCTCTGCAGATCTCGTCTCACGCTTAGCAGATGTAAAGTCCGTATCGGCACAGGCATGAGGAGCTCTTTCTGCCTCTACATCTCTTAAAGTGCTCTCCATTCAGA